>NC_139948.1:7531013-7651486 GCF_963454915.1 Gymnoscopelus microlampas
TTGCATAAACGCGGGGAGGAGCAGAGAGACATTTATTGCCGGGGGAAGGGTGGCAGCATCCTGGTGCAATCAAGTCAAGGTCACGCTGAAGAAGTAGTAAATTCCGCCCAGAATATCCCCCACATAATCTGCGTCTGTAGATTTATGTGCGTCAGCAAGGCTCCGCTTATAATGCTGAAGCACCCGGCTGTCCACGTTGCAGGGTGTACTGTGCCCTTTCTCATGTCAGGTCGGGTAGGCTCTCATATACGGGATAAAGCCCGTGAGAGTGATTCTCAACCCTTTTTTCATTTCAAGGACCCCCCATGGGGCACAAAGCACCGACTGGGCCACATTGCTTTTTATCTCTGGGATTGTGTTTATTACTAACTCTGAGAGTGCACGGATAGGACCCACAGGCAGTGTTGTCATGTTTGCTTATTCTGAGCGACTCAGGGCTTGTTTTCCTGTTAACACATGAAATGCCGGGGATTCATTAATCATCCACTGCCAGCGTTTTTACTAATCTTTCGAGACCCACAGACATTTCTTTTTCTATAACAATGTAAACACCTGATGTCTGGGGGGGGAAAGACGAGGGTCTCTTCTTTCATCCGAAAAAAAACAAAACAATTGTAACCACAATCTTCCGTTCTTTAGTCACCAAAAACGCAATCTGGGAAAATAAATCAGAGATAGCCTACATGTATTTTTATAAATCTGATAACATTATAACGGACGGGCTGGAATTTTGTTTAGATCACGTGATTTCCGGTTGTATTCTTTTTCGGGAGTCCTAGGATCACAGACAGGTGTGATGCGGAAGATCGTAATCACTGACATCACCAAATGACGTCTAATAGACGTCAATGGCAGTCAATGTGCTAAGTTGCTTGTAAATATTGGTAGTTGCGGGTTGGGGTTGTTTGGGCTTGTTTCTAAAGTGTAGTTGCTTATTTGGGCTTGTTTCCTAATGTTGTTTAAACCAGTACCCCCAAATCTGAAAAGATTGGGGACCCCGTACGTACAAGAGTTCTGTTGTTCATAAAGATATGTGTTATTTCAAAACATATTCCACATTTTTAAAATGTTTTCAAGATTTGTTTTGAAAATAGCAGATCTACAAGCTCACAACGCGTCGCTTCGCGACGCGTTGTGAGCTTGTAGATCGGCTATTTTCAAATAGCCAATGCATATAGACTTAAAGTGCTCATGTGGCCTATAGTAGCTTCTTTTGGGCTTGTTTTCATAGACGTGGTTGCTTATTTATCTCGCTACACTGGCAAGACTGCCCACATACAGGTCCCATTCGTACAATGCACATTAAACGGGTGGACCCCTATAGCGGTTACTGGACTCAACATTGAGAAACAGTGGAATAACCTACGGCAAAAAAACATAATATATACATATACTGACATGCTGTGTTCTGCTCGTGTCTTCCACAGGTTTATGGCTGCATTCGCCGACACACACACACACACACACACGCACACGCACACGCACACACACACACACACACACACACACACACACACACACACACACACACACACACACACACACACACACACACACACTCACACACAGGGAGAGAGACTCCAGACCCATTTGTATTCATGACGCGACACATATCGCACCCTGTCTAGCGTCCTGCCTGTTGAAAAAGTAACCTCACACATCCTCTCTCTCTCTCTCTCTCCCCGAGTGTGTGTGTCTCTCTCTGTGTCTCCCGAGTGTGTGCGTGTCTGCGTGTGCATAATGCAGCCGTATCCACATTCCTGCGTATGTGTCATTCGCAATCGAGTAAATTGATTAGCGTAATTGCTTTCCACTCACGGCTGTTTGTGTGACATGTAATATTTCACAATTAGCCTTAAGCGATGACATGGCTGGGATGGCTGGCTCCCATGAGAGTTGAATGCGCGCGTGTGGGATGATGTGTCACCTATACTGTACATGCTACAGCATTCAACTGTACATGCACCATATCCTTTTCCACGGGGCTCCAAATTACACGTATCACAGTCACTACATGTACATACCACATAACACAAAACAGAGACAAATAACCAACAGAATATACCTATATGTGCATCAGACCGGTGGTTTGTCAGATTGGTGGGCCGCGTGCAATTTCAGAGCATGTTTATTTTAATGATCAGTCAATCCGATTGTGTTCCGGCTTGGTTCAGTGGACCCAATTGGGTATCACTATGAAAACACACTTTTCTTTTTTTATCCCACGTTTTTGTAACCCTTTTCACCCAGTGCCAATTTTCTAAGTGATGCTGGGCGCTACACTCCCCCCACCAGCCTAGGGAGCCCAGGGCCGAGCTCAGGGCCCCCTGTCAGGGCCGACCTTCTTGTCACCTGACACGGGGGAGTTTCCCCGGTAGGACGTATCGCGTGGAAGGAACACGTTATTCCAACCAGTTCCCTTCCCCTCCATCAGGCGCCCCGGCTGTCATGGGGGAGGCGGTATAGCGACCAAGATTACTGCATGTTTTTGTGAGGGTATTAACTAGGAGACGCGGGGAGAACATGCCAACTCCACACAGAAAGGCCCTTTTGCCAACCCCACCCCAGGGTATATGCGCTGATGACACGGAGGAGAAGACACGCCCACAGCGTCCCCGGCTGGAATCAAACCCAGGACCTTCTACCTGTGAGGCGACAGTGCTACCGACTGCGTCACCGTGCCCCACGAAAACACACTTTTCAACTTTTGCAGAAGTTTTGAATACCAATATCACAGTTATTGTCTCCGCCAGAGGTGGAGAGTATGTTTTCGTCTCCGTCCTTCCGTGTGTCCGTCCGTCTCAGCCAAGCTAACATTGGTCAAGCTTCACGTGACACGTGACAATATGTTGTCACCAATGCTTTGATTGGCTAGCGAGACGCGTGATGAAATAAAAACCTATAAATAGGTGTGTAACTTCAAAAAAATAATTTATATTTTTTGAAGTGAGCTTCCATCAGCCAAGCTAACATTGGTCAAGTGACACGTGACAATATGTAATATAAATAGGTAAGACAGGATTAATCAGGAACAGTACTGGCGGAGACCTGTGCTCTGAGGAGCACATTTTCTAGTATTGTCATTAAAATCATTGTGTTTTGCCAAGTATTCGGGAGCTCACTTGCAATGCCCTCGGTGGTTATGGGAATAGGCTCTATTCACAGCAGCCATATTATGAAGACTTTCACAGGTGTTACCAATGATACTAATGAAGGCCCTGTTCCATTCTGGTCAAACAGAGTCAGGGTGCTGATATTGTGCATGTTGGCTCACTGGAAACACTCTGTTACACCAGTGGGTCTACAGTTGGGGTCATGGGCTTCCAAATGGCCCTTTACGGGTCCATTTGGTTCCATTTGTACACTCTCAGAGTTATGGGGGTTGTGGAAACCACTGCTAGACTAAATGGAACAGAGCCTTCATTCGTATCATTGGTAACACCTGTGAAGGAAGTGATAATATGGCTGCTGTGCATAGAGCCTATCGCTGCATCAGACAAACACAAACTACAAGCCACATACAGTAACTATCGAAAACCTTGAAAACATCACAGCCAGAGCCGTAAGATGGCCGAAATGGCCAATAATAGGGGAAGTAAGTAAGTAGCCTTGGAAACCAATGGTCCTCGGGCCATGTGGTACGTGTAGGGCAGGAGCCTATCTCCTGTTTCTGTAGCGTGAGGCCGTTTGATGTACAAGAACACCCCCCAGCCATGATGTATACAGGTACACCCCCTGGACATGACGCTTGTATGTCACAGGGACTTACCCCCAATCCGACCCTTGATGGCAGATGCTGAGTGCCAAGCAGGGAGGCATTGGGCCCCATTTTTATAGTCTTTGGTATGACCTGACTGGGGAATCGGGCACCCAATCTCAGGGCGGACACTCTAACCACAAGACCACTAAGAGGTAAAGAGTAGGGTGAAATTGGATCTCCCTCATTGTATGTGCAAGAAGAACATTATCACCATGGCGGCCATTTCTGCCTTAAAGGGATAGTTCAACCCCAAGATAACTTTTCGACTAGTCGACTAATCACCCCATGGAGACTTGAATTCATGGATTTTTTTTTGTCGCATTCCTAAGCCAACAATTTGATGACCGGCAGCGATTCCGGTAGGAGACACAAAAAGTCTCCTGTGTGTCTCCTACCGGAAACGCTCCCTATGGGGTGACTCATTATTTTTTGGGGTGAATTATCCCTTTAACCTCACAAACCCTTGTGTCCCTCTATGACATAATAGGTGAACATTATGTATTGCTGTGATAAAAAACGGAATCAATATTTCATAACCACCAATTCTTTTACGGCATAGCGCCAAAGGGCCCTAGCCATCTGGAACAGGGTTTTGTCTGTATCTCTGTCTGTCTCTATCTCTGTGCTGTATGTCTGTCCCCACAAAAGTGGACCACTCACTCACAGCTCAGCTCACGCCGCTATATGCTCCACAGGCCAGAGGTTCTCAAAGTGGGACCCGGGGACCCTCCTCTTTGAGGAGTAACAGGCCTGTAACTCTGAGAGTGTACAAATGGAACAAAATGGACCCAAAATGTGGTTCCCATTTGTACACTCTCAAAGTTAGGATTTTATAATGTAGATTGGGGGTAACAGAGATAGAAAATTATGCGGGTCCTTGGCCTAATGCATATAAATCACGAAAAGGAAACCCCAGTCACGTCAAACGTTTGCCGTTTGGTCACATTCTGGCCCATGTGTGACTGTAGTACTATTTGGGAGCGAGAATAAGTTGTAGGGGATTCAAGCCAGTTTAATGGCAACTGGTAATTAATTCAGCTAATTATCTGTAAGTCAGTTGCACAGGGAAACCATACTGGTTTTAGACTTGTCTCGTTTTCATATGAAAGACGCTGATGCTTTCTCCATAGGACAGATTGACATGCTTTATCAGCAACATGCACTATACTGTACTGTAGGCTGCTCATCTGTCTCCGGTCTCTGTAGCTGGAATTCCAACCACTTCAGGGCAGTGGTTTTTCAACCCTTTTCATATCAAGGTCCATTATTACTTCGGCATGTGAGCCACGGAACCACCATTTGATGAGATTTAGCCTCTCAGACCCAAGACTTAGAATATGTTGTAATCGTTGGATAGGATTTTGTCCACAATTGATGATGATGTATTGATGTGGAGATAGTAACAGGCAAACGTTGATCAAAATAACAATTATTTAATTAAGCAATGATGTTTAACAATAATCTAACTCTTGAGAGCGTAAAATGAAACCAAATGGACCCGTAAGGGTCCATTTGGTTTCATTTTACATTCTCAAGGGTTAAATATCTACAGTATAAGGGTCCAGCCCATTTGGTTACCAACTCTCCACATTTAGCTGGGGACCACCTGGAACCCCCTCAAGGACCACTGGTGGTCCCCGTACCACTGGTTGAGAACCAACAGCTTTAGGGGAACCTCCGGCCACATAAGAGGACCAGTAACGGTGCGACCGCATCGTCAACACGCGCTGCAAAACCAAATTCACCAAAAGCACGGCCGAGATGTTACACTGAAATACTCCCCCCACCCCCACCCCCACCCAGCGTAGATTAAAAAACAAAGTGGTATGTTCATATGCGGATTAGTGTGTGTGCGTATATGTGTGTATGCGTGCATGCACTTTCGCGTGTGTGTGTGTGTGTGTGTGTGTGTGTGTGTGTGTGTGTGTGTGTGTGTGTGTGCGTGCGCGCTCGAGGGGTCTGCCGTATGTGTGGGCAGGCAACCAGTCGGCAGTGAGAGCAGGCGGGTGTGACAGCTGGGTGAGGGGGGGGGGGGGGGGTTTCTCTCGTGGGTGGGCGGGCGGGCAGCCCACGGCCTCGGCTTAACCCGGGGGTCTTATGGGCTGATCCCTGCTCCATATACGGACACACACCACGAGACCTTCCCAACATCACCCCCCACCCCCACCACCACCGTCCCCTGTCGGGAGGAGGGCCGGGGGGCGTCCCGGTCAAAGCCTGGCTGGCGGGGGGCGCCGACCTCTCCCGCCGCCGCCCGCATTATTTTTCTTTTGTATTTTACCTGACACTCTGACGGGTTTATGTCGCCGGGTCAACCGGCGGGGTCAACAGTGGGAGAACGAGTGACGCGGCGCGCTATTAGCCCTGTGCCAGGGCCTGTGTAAGCCGCAGGTAAACACGCCGCACGCCATGTGTCATCGCGGCCGAAATGGATTACCGCTCGCTGCATGGCAGTTCCACCGGCCCAGTGGTTCTCAAACTGTGGCTTGGGACCCCCATGGGGAGGGCCCCAAATGATTTTGAAGGGGGTTCCCAGATGACTTGCTTAATGTGCAACATTGTTTTATCACTTAACAGTAAACAAATGGGGCGGCAGTGGCTCAGGAAAGCGGCATGGGAACCGGAAGGTTCCTAATTTGATTCCGGGCTCCCCCAGTGTTAGTGTCGATGTGCCCTTGAGCAAGACACTGAACCCGTATTGCTCCCGATGAGCAGGTTGGTGCCTTGCATGGTGTCCTCTGCCATCGGTGTGTGAATGTGTGAATGTGAAGCACATTGCAAAGCGCCTTGGATAAAGACGCTACATAAATGCACCATTTACAAACTAACATACAGTATAAGTGTACAGGGTATTTTCACATTAATTACTTGACAATTACTGCATCATCATTTTGGGCATGCCATTACAAGGCGAAAATCTTCCAAAATGTAAAATAATAATAATAACAAAAACAATAAGCAGATCTACAAGCTACAAGGTTGTAGAGTGCATATGTTCACGCCACAGTATAGAATAGGCTATAGGCCTACATTTCTGAAAATAAAATAAAAATAAATATGGAGATACACGGTTTATGCCCAAGATCAATTTGTTGTTGTCAGGCAGAAACCTCCATATTTTCATAAATTAACCCTCTACTTCGTCATGCTACAGTGTCATAAAAATAGCAAAAACAGCAGACCTACAAGCTCGAAATGTGCCGCGATGCCGTAGATCTGCTATTTTTTGCTATTTTTGAATTTGAATCATGAATGAATCAGTTTTGGACATATGAGGTTTCCACCCGACTGTACAATATGTGTTAGTGCTGGAGTGTGCTGACAAAGCAAACACAGAGAGGGACCGTAGTGCTTTGCTATGAATGTGATAAGAGGACAAGGTGTCATCGTTGCAGATATATATCAAACATTTGTTCAGCGGCTCACATCCTACCATGTCCTTGGTCTATTATACAACAGTGGTTGTGCAGGTAAAGTGCCTGCCCACCACCGCAGAGGTTGTGGGTTCGAAATTCGAATCCACCGTGGTGCATCCGGCTTTGTCGAGCATCCAATGGAACACAATTAATTGGCCCGTGTTCGGGCGGGGGGGGGGGATATTTCTCTGCACGTATTCCTACGGGGTGGGGCAGCTCCTCACTGGCAGGTGAGTCAGTAGGATACATCAGCCGTGACAGGTACGAATCAATTGGTGTAACGTCTAAATTGGGCAGAACAAGGGGTAAAAAACATAAAAAACAGCGGTTCTCAACCGGTGAGCCGCGAGGCTAAAACAAAGGTCGGTGGTCGGTGGTCGGTTGGTCGGTCGGTCGGTCGGTCGGTCAGTCGGTTGGTCAGTCGGTATCTAGATACTGTAGATAGATATTACTGTCGGACACAGCAATACAAAGCTAAGAAATAGCAATAAGAAGCACCATCAATAAAGAACAACAGTATACACCTACTGTATATGCAACTATCCTACACAATGCAGAAAAAAAAAAAACAACAACACAGGTGTCCTCACAGTATCCCGTCCCAAAACAAAAAAAACAAGTGTAGGTGACAAACCTTGTACAACCAGTGCAAAGACAAGTGACAGTGTCCCCAGTGCAATCAGCACAATAACTATATCTAAGTGTCATTAGAGGTCAGAGTCCTTTACATCTTTTATTCCAAGTGATATGATCGTTGACCTGTGAAGTAAACGTGTGACCAGCCACACGTATGTTAATTATTTACCAACTTAGTTAATTACTTACCAACTAAACTATACTGGAACTCTAATAGACAGTCAAATCCTCTGTGCTTTATTTAACTCTGAGAGTGTACAAATGGGTCCATTTTGTTCAATGTTTACAGTCTCTGTGTATTTTAAGAGAATTTCCATTTCAGTGATCAATCAAATGATTGTGTTCTGGCTTGGATACATTTTTCCAAAGAAAGATCAAGATTTCGAACACAAAATACCATGACCATTTTTACCTTTTATTTTATCGTAGTAACGTTATATTATCAAAGTGTTTTGGCCATAATTTGAGGGGCCCACTTAATCACAACATCTTCGTGGCCAACCAGCAGTGGGAGACACAGGCTTAGAAGTGGCTGCTTATCCCCTCAGTTCCCTGTACTTAAAAAGAGGCCAGACTCCAAATCAAAATGCTTTTTTACTACTGTATAGCCCTTCCATCGATTCTCTCCCCATGGGTTCTGGTCTTGTGGAATTCAGTTACTTAAGACGTTTGTGATCCGGGGGAGGCAGAGAGGCTGTTATAGGAGTCAGATATTGGCAGCCGTTCAGCAAACCTCAGCTGCCGTGTCGTGACTTCTCGCCACCGCTCTCGTAACGGCCTTTTAATTAGGTTAATTCCACCTCCGCATCATTAGCGAGGACATGGCGATGATAAATACATCTGGCTGAGGGGTGAGCTCTCACCGGGGCCGCCGTTAAACGGGGGATTGCAGCTGCCAGTGGCGCTGTTGCTCTTTGAGGCGTTTGAGTGGTTAGAATGGCTGTTTCGGAATCAAAAGGTTGCCGGTTCCCACCCCCAGGCCCTGGTCGAAGTGTCCCTGAGACACTTAAGCCAAAACTACTCCCCGGGTGTCATATTAAAAGGCAGCCACTGGTAGGCTACCAATGATTTTGTTAGGATGAGTTAAATGCAGAGGACTAATTGTGTGCAAATGTGGTGTAACATTTAGTAAAATCTATATTTCCCAGGGCAAGTGTCCCCAATCTGTTTTCCGTGAAACTCTGAAGGCCCACAAACCATTTGGTGGGCTTTGATGCCAGTCCGAACAAAAGGGAGTTTTATTTTATTTTATATTCAATTTTAGCTGAGTAGTCTGTATGTTTTAAGAGCCAAGTTTGTACTTTTGCCTAAACAAAAAAGTTGAGAAATAGCTATATCTCTCCTCTATTGTTTTTTTTTGCCTTGGATTTTTGCCTCCTTGGGGACTTTGCACTTTTGGTGGCATATTCAATTTTCTAACACAAATCTATAGGACAGCCGCCCTCAAGCCGATCTGCCGTTGATGCAGTGGTGGAAAAAGTACTCAAATTCTTTACTCAAGTAAAAGTACCAATACTGCAATATAGAAATACTTCGTTACAAGTAAAAGGCCAGAATTAAACATGTACTTGAGTAAAAGTACAAATGTATTGGCATCAAAATGTACTTAAAGTAACAAAAATATAAGTACTAGGCTATTTGAAAATAGCAGATTTACAAGCTCACAACGCGTCGCGATGCGACACGTTGTGAGCTTGTAGATCGGCTATTTTCAATTAGACTAGGTATAAAATAGGGCTAAAGCGGTTAATGTATGTTTATCATAATGTATATCTGAAAAGTAACTAGTAACTAAAGTTTTCAAATAATTGTAGTGGAGTAAAAGTGCAATATTTGCCTCTGAGATGTAGTGGAGTAGAAGTAAAAGTATTGGACATTGGAAATATTCAAATAAAGTACAAATACCTCAACATTTTACTTAAGTACAGTACTTAAGTAAATGTACTTAGTTACTTTCCACCACTGTTGGTATGGCTCACTATACTGCTTTGTTGTGGGTGCTTAACCAAACAATAGATTTAGTTAACAACCCATTACGATGCACTGTGCACAACTTGTCAACCCCCTGAGTCTGGTAGTGGTGCGGGAGAAATAAATATCCTATATAGCCAGTTCCACAATGATTATATAAAACCAGAATCAGGCGATAATGTGAACGAGAATCAAGGCACGATTACTTGTGTCTGTTTGATAGCCTAGACCAGGGGTCTTCAACCTTTTCAGGCCAAGGACCCCCTAGCTGAGAGAGAGCTGAAGCAGGGACCCCTCATATATTGTGTCTCAGATTAAACTTTTTTTGTTTACTTGGTCTGCTCTTTTTTCCCTCTACACGTCTTTGCCAAAAATAGCAGATCTACAAGCTCACAACGCCTCGCGCTTGTAGATCTGCTATTTTTGGCTAAAGTTCTCCTCAGAAAAGGGATGCTAGGGCTCACGTGGTTAAGGTAAAAAAAAAACAAGGTTACAAAAAATCATATCACACAAAGATTAGGCGGACCCCCTGTAGTAACTCTGAGGACCCCCTAGGGGTCCCGGACCCCCTGTTGAAGACCCCTGGCCTAGACCACTAAGACCAGTGTTTCCAGAGCTTTTTTTCTGTTTTGCACAATATCATAACATGCTTTCATCCACTGTCGGCCTGTATGTCAATGTGATATCTGGCCAACTTGTGATACACAATCTATATCCTTTAAGTTTAACATACTAACTAACTCATGCAACATGTACAGTAACAACATTGTGAATTACAGTAAAACAAAATATATATAATACAAAAAATAAACCTGGCCCAAAAAAGATATGTTACAAGTTTTCAAAAGGTTTTGTCGCAAAAAAAAAAGGGCACAATAAGCCCACAACACGCCATATTATTACACTTTGTAAGCTTGTACTGTAGCTAATAGGCTATACTGTAGGCTTTAAATTGTTCAATAGTCTTAAAAAACGTGTGTGCGTTGCATTTTTGGGGGGTCGTTTGTCAGCGAGGGCTCCAATGAAAGAGGATTGGAGCCACTGCCCTAGAGTCTAGGGCAGGGGTCTTCAATAGGGTGTCCGGGACCCCTAGGGGGTCCTCAGAGTTACTGCAGGGGGGCCGCCAAATTATAGGATATGTCTTTTTTTCAGTAACCACTTTAATCATAGCATCTCTATTCTGAGGGGAACAGAATAGGGACGCGCTCACAGCACTGCAAGGAGTTGTGAGCTTGTAGATCGGCTATTTTTGGCAAAGAGGTTTGGTGTAGAGGGGAAAAAAGAAAGGTCACGTTTTCTAAGTATTGATGGTTTAACTGGTTAAATGTCTGAAAATACACATTTTCAACATGAATCCAACACTGATGATATGCTGTCAAACAAATCTATGAAATCTATGAAAAAGTGATAAAACACCTATAAGCCTATCCTCCTGTAGACAAGCCATTGACCACGCTACACCCTCTGTCTCACTGCCGTCTATTCTTACACTTCACCGGGCTTTATTTAAATCATAATCGATGCCGTCTACACTTTGGCAGTATCATTTCACTACATCATTCATGCATTGCTGAGCACCGTGACAATAATATCATTTCACCCAGTATCAACAGTGGAGCGTCATCAGACAGTAGTGGTGGACAATAACCAAGTAAATTGTACAGAAGCATACAACCACAATGCAGTATTTCTAGTTTACACAATGAAACATATTTATATGATATGCTTATCTGATATTTCAAATATTTGGCGCACTCAACTAAAAATAAACTGTTGTCTTGGTTCAGTTTCCAAGAAATACTAACATAAAAAAACAACGCACAAACACGTAAGTCTTTTAAAACATTTAATATGCAGCAGCAACAGTTATAGAAACAAACAGGATTTGTCCTATTGGCCCTTGTCAGCGTATGAACTTAGTACATACATAGTTTCCAAAAATCATTAATTATGCAAATTACATCATTTTGAGTCCAACAATTGATATTATCATTATTATTATTAAATTCCCTGAAAGATTTCTGATATGACAGTTAATTTTCAGCGGGCAGGGATCATATCTCTGTCTTATCTGTCCTGCAGCATTAAACTGATTAGTTATTAGTCAATCCAAGGATTAGATTGTTGTACTTGCTGTGTCCTTTAATATAAATGTAAATACCCACCTGCTGTTATTTCAATGCATTTCTCAGATTCCCATGGAAGAACATAGCATAATCTCACATGAATAATATAATTAAAACCTTTTTGAGTAAGACAGAGAAAAAGCTATGCTTTTGTCAAGCAAGTTGAAGCAACCCGAAAGTTTCATGTGACATTGTATAAATTAACATTTATACCCACAATACCTTCAGAAATCTACATCCCCAAAATACATCAAGTAACCTTTAATTATTTCACCATTTTCACCATTGTATTATGGTGTTATCCACATTGCATTGCCAGTGATTAAAGTGAGTGCAGGGTTCATAGTCTACCTCACCAACCCTTGTGGTTCCATAAACCTCTGTAATATTTAACTTATAGCCTACTGACCTGGGCTGACCATAAAATTGCTTACTTTATAATGTCATAACTTTGGGGAAACATGTTTGTATTTATCACACAAGAGATGTACTGTAGAACTTGATTTAATAATTTGTTCATACACTTTTCATTTCAGATCTATAATTTCCTTAGAAGTCAGAGCCAAATGTATCAATCATATTGCTGAATTATTTTATTTCAGGAGAATTATGTCAAAAACTGGTCTGATACATAGTAAAGTACCTCGACATTATTAAAATTGATAATAGACAATGGACACTAAATAGTATTGGTTATTGACTAATATGAGCCATTACATGACATCATCATCATTATTTAGACAAAAATGTCATCAACATGTTCATGTTGAGCGTCCTCTACCACAAACAACAAACAAAACAATTATATTAATTATAAAATTGACTGGTATTCCCCTTTAAAGACTCAATCGTTTGTCTTCCTCATGTTCATGTTCATCATCATCATCCTCAAGTCTAACTATGTTGTTCCAGAGTTACACTGACCTTCCATGGTAACATCTTCATAGGGATCAGAGCATTAATTGTATAAATAAATGGAAAGAGTGTGTCAGTGAATGTGTGTGTGAATGTGTGTAAGTGTGTGTTAGTATCAGGATCAGAGAATGACAGTGTTCTGCTGTTCCAATCCAGTTTAACTCTGATCCTCCATGGTTTCTGCTTCACTGAGAGAAGAGTGACTGACCCCGGTGACGAGGTTGCTTTGTATTTACCTCCACGTAACTCTATTCTCCAGTGTTGACCCTTTATGTTTCCCTTTCTCTGGTTAGACTCAGCTAACACACCCAGTACCCAGACTGTTAATTTACCAACCTCAACATCCCAGCTGTGAGTCCCTGAGTTAAAGCCCTCAGAACCCAACACATGGGGCCAGTTGTCAAACCTCTCTGGGTTGTCAGGAAGCTTCCGTTCATCACCACGTCTCACACTGGTCAGATCATCAGACAGGATGAGTTCTGGAAAGGCAGTGTTGGGGTCCAGAATGACAGGAGTGTAGGAGACAATGTCCTTCATCTTCTCCCAGACTCTGAAGGTCAAGTTCTTCAGGTGTTTGGCCTCGTCTATCAGTGCTCCTGAGACCGGCTGTGGGTCCTGCAGTGTGAACTGGACTCTTTCCACTGTGGTCTTGTAGTTCTGCAGGAATGAGATGTGTTCAGCTCCCAGCTCCTTCTTTATGGCTCTGATTGTGTCTGAAAGACATGATATCTCTCTGTTCAGACCCTCAATCTTCTCCTTCATCATATGACTCTTATGCTGCTCTACCTCCCTCAGTGCAGTGATCTTAGCCTCCTCTTCCTCTTGTAGAAACTGATGAAGCTTCTTAAACTGTTCCTTCATCTGCATCTCTGTGTGCCGGGCCCGGACCTTAATGTGTTCTGCTGTTTGGTCACAGTTTGTTTTAACTTTATTAAATACCTTCAGTTTCTCCTGTAAAGGCTTCAGTAATTTCTGGACTTCCTCCTTGTGATCCAGAGCAGCTTCATCGACGGGTCTGAAAATGTGGTTGATGTGTTTTTTAGAATCTCGACACACAAAACACGCTGGCTGTTGACATTCCAGACAGAAGAGTTTGAGTTTCTCCGCATGCAGACTGCAGATAACCTCAGACCCTGTTGAAGTTCTCTGATGTCTCTCCTGTATGAAGGCCTCACACAGGTTCTTCAGAGCCAGGTTTCTGGGTGGATCCACTGAATGTCTCTCCTTACAAACTGGACATTCCTTTATTATCTTCTCTCTCCACCATTTCTGCAGACAGGCTTTACAGAAGCTGTGGCTACATGACAGAATAACAGGATCTTTAAAGATGTCACAACACACAGGACATGAATGATCCTCTTCTGGGCGAGATGCGCTGGAAGCCATTCTGTCGCTACAGTGTAGCGTAGCTACAAATACTCTGCTCGAGACAGGAAACCAGCCAGTCAGTGGTGGTAACACTCCCTCCTATAGAATGTTCCCTGAAGTTTACTTTCACTTTGAATCGTGTTTCTTGTTAAAGTCCATTCAGCTGACAGAGTCAGCAACAAGTTCCAGTGGTCTGGGTCAGTATTCCCTGTAGCTGTGAAAAGACAGTCTGTCCTCCTCACTGGAAGTCGTGTGTTTGATCTGAAGGGAAATCTTATCGTCTGTCTCTCTGTGTGTGTCGGCAGTGAGGAGCGTGCTGTAAGTTTCTGTTTCCTGCTTTCTGTCTGCTGAGTCTGATAGGGGCGGAGCTTTGACACACCACAGAAGTGTTGCAAAGTTCACACACACACACACACACACACACACACACACACACACACACACACACACACACACACACACACACACACACACACACACACACACACACACACACACACACACACACACACACACTCACTCACTCACTCACTCACTCACTCACTCACTCTCAAATTAAGCATAATACACATATGTCATGCCATGTTATAGCGCCACCAGGAGGCCGATTTGTGCAAAACCCATTTACTCCTACAGATTTTATCCAAACATCACGCAAATCGGTACACAGTATCTCTTTAGTCATGTGATCAAGACGGATCTGTCCGATATTTCATATTCCATTCTGATGGCTAAGGTTGGCTTCCAAAGTTTGCCGGATTGGTCCGTTTTGAACGAAATGTCTCAAATCATGAACACAGCTTGCGATTTCCGAGAAAACTTGTACGCACATTCCCACTAGGCCGAGGAAGAAATGCCACCCTTTTCAAATTGGCCTGTTATAGCGCCACCAGCAGGTCTAATTTACCAAAACACATTTTTACAACAAAATGCCTCAAATCATGAATGCACGCACATTCCCACTAGCCCGAGGAAGAAATGGCACCCTTTTCACATTGGCCTATTATAGCGCCACCAGGTGACCACAATAACCTACCTGACCTGGCGGAGACCTGTGCTCCGAGGAGCACTTTTTCTAGTTATAGTCTTGTATTGATTATATTTAGTATAGATAGGGAACAATAGAGAGAATGGAATAAAAAGTTACGTTTTTTTGTTGTCTCAGACTGAACTTTACACTGTACTTTACAATGTAGGCTAAATATTAACCCTTTCACACACTGACAACAGACACAGCCCTGCTCATCAGAGGGTTTCAGTGTGTCCTTATATTCTCTACAATGGTTTACAAACTTTTTGAGCCCAAGGCACACCAATGGGCAAACTTCTAGGACAGGGGTCTTCAACAAAGAGTAACTACAGGGGGTCCGCCAAATCTGTGTGATGGGGAATATTATTTCAAAGAAAAATATTGTACTTTTGACTCCATTATTTCTTGGAAGGGGAAAGTCAACATAGATTAACTTTTACCCTATTACAAAATTATAATGTATTATGTAATTTGGACTTTGAATACTATAATAGGTTTTTGACAACTCAAGTACTGGGGTTGAGAACTTTCTCCTTCATCGCTCATCAGAGATCATTACAAACATCTTAACATTCACCTGCATGTTTATGTGCTCAGCTAAGCTGTGTGTAATCATCATCATCATCATCATTATCATCATCATCATCATCATCATCATCATCTTACATATATACAACCAGGCAAATCCTCTCAAACCATACATACATTTACATAATCTGGTGATTCAGAAAAAACAAACAAACGACACAAAAACGGAATCACCGAGGGAACTTTATTCGGGCATGTGGCCAAGGGATAGATATGTCAAAAATAACCACAAACGGTGCTCTCCTGCATTACAACAGTACAACAACAACTCCCTCAGATTCATGTGAAGTATCTCTGGTAAACAAAACTGGAACCGGAGCCAGAGCCCCAGATTTAGCCATAATTCCGGGTGTGTCACAGCCAGGCCCCAGGTGGGTCTGGCTGGGACACACCAGCAGGGCCTGGCCTGCCATCTGGGGGACTGCAAAGGCTCCGTATAGCCCAGTACTAACCAGTGAAAAATGCAACCATATGGATCCATAAAATGAAATAAAGAGCTTTATTTTCCTCGGACTACAAAACAGATACAACAGTGACTGTACTTATGGAAGTGGTTCAGCTTGATATTAAAACATCTTGGGCACATTTAAAACTGCAATCTGGAATTTAAATTATCTTAATCAAAATGAATGTGTACGGTAGAATATTATGTTAAAGGGATAGTTCACCCCCTAAATGACATTTTTTCTATTTTGGAGACTTGAATTCATGGATTATTTTGTGTGTTTTTGTCGGTTTAAGGCTTTCCATCCGTCAGGACGCCATGGCTTTCACCACTGTCATCTTTGATCAAGGTCAAATGGCCATTCCCGTTCGTCCCGGGGCCGAGGCGCCGATGTCAAGGGGGACGATTTATCCCATGACGGAGTCATTCCGCGTATCACGACCTTGTGACATATTAAACCGTCAAACGATGTCATATAAAAGGATAAGGGCCGTGCACTGCCAACGTCCAGCCTTCCGCCAAAGCCGTAACATATCATGTGATGCGTTGCACATGAGCTTGTAGATCGGCTATTTCCGCCGCTCGACGAAGTATAATTGACGCACGTGGTGAGGCAAAAACATCTATACCCACCTAAAAGTGAAATTGCACATCTTTCAATCCACCCACTCTCTGATTTATCGCCCTCCCCCCTCCCCACGCGCCCACTGACCCCTTGTAGGTGACCCCGTGTCAAACACATACACTCAGTGATATTGGATTCTGTCGCCCAATCGGGACCTCCGATTTCATCTGTCTAAGGGGTGGTGGACACATATCACGCATCGGGACATTTAAAGGACCGCAATGGAAATATAAGCTCTGCACCTTCATTTTGCGCTTTCCTTTTTGACAGATGTGCGCAAATATGTGCTTCTGCGTATAGGGCCTTTTGTCAATAAAGGTGTCAATCGGTCAGCCGAGTGTCGCTGCATTACGTGTACGTTTCTGCTGATTGATATGCGGTGGAATTAAATCTCGCCCTATAGCGAAATGACAGATAATTGTGACAGCTAGGATCGTTCCTGTTGTCTCCGGGAGACTGTGTGTGTGTGTGTGTGTGTGTGTGTGTGTGTGCGTGCGTGCGTGCGTGCGTGCGTGCGTGCGTGCGTGCGTGCGTGCGTGCGTGCGTGCGTGCGTGCATGTGTGCGCGTGTGCATGTGTGCGTGATGTGTGTACACACGTACATTACCAGATTCACTTGAAAGACTACATCAATTTGAGGGTCTCTTCTTAACTTCGGCTCGGTGGGCTATCGGCTATTATTATAGATATTTGGTGTAGATAGGGGGGAAAAGAGCGCACCATGTATAGATAAAACTCAGGTCCGTTTGCCTATAAGTATGAGGGTCTTACTGGTTAAAGGATTGAAGTTATCTAGCAGACACTTATTTTGGATAAATACATATTTATAACTTTAGGAGTAGGAACGTTGTGCACAGTATCTTCAATAGGACCAGTGTACAAAGTTTGTTATGCTTGTTATGCTATTCTTTGATTATTGCTTTTTTGATTTATTTGTTATTGCTTCTATGTTTATTACTATTATTGCTGCTACATTGTCTGAGGAAGCAGTACAAAATAAGTGTGTACTCTCTCCTACAAAAGAAGGAACACACGTCTGGAATCTTATATCCTATGACTGATCAATGGCGATGATCATTAACAGTGGGTGGAGAAAGTATATTATATATATTTTATTTTTTTACCTAAGTAAAAGTAGCAATACCACAATGTAGAAATACTCTGTTTGCAAGTATATGGTTTGCACTCAACATTTTACTTGAGTAAAGTACAACAGTACCAAGAGTCAAAAGTTGACAAAATTGTATAAAAATTGGTCCATCTACAAGCTCACAACTCATCGCAGATGAAATATAAAATGGAGCTTAGTGGTTATATTTAGAGATAATAATCTCCATCTGCAAAGGAGCTAGTAACTAAAGCTTTTAGATAATTTCTGAGGAGTAAAAAGTGCAATAGCCTTAGAAGCCTAGAGTATAAAGCGCTGAAAAAACAACATAGCCTACTGAAGTAAAAGTACCTCAACATTATAGTTAAGTATACTTGAATGCACTTAGTTACTGTCCACTACTGATCATTAGCAGGATTGCGTACGCCACAGCACACATATAGTTAGGGAATTTTAGCAACATGTTTGGACCATCTGTGAAAACATTTACTACCAACAATAGCTTTCTTCACCAATGTGTTCGTATAGGTGTCTAGAATCACCTCTCAATTAATGCAAACCCAAATCCTCGTGGAAAATCCTGGAGAGCCAATCAAAGTTAAGGAGCCCAGAGGGCTTGGGTTTAAAAAATATGAACAAAAAAATAAAAGTCTAAAATTAACTTGTGAGGTGTCTAACTAGGGCAGGGGCTTTCAACTGATTGTGAACCAGGGACCACCACCCTGACTAAGACTAAACCTGGGGACCACTGTTGTGTTGGGAGGGGATATGGGCTAAGATTTGTTTGTTTTTTTGGTAACACTAACACTATGCATCCCAGGTCTATATGATCAGCTTATAACTCTGTATGATTAGACCACATATATGAAGTTAAACAACTAAATTATATCCAAACAATATCTTATAAGTATAAATTACGTGCCTCAAAATAGAAGTTTGAGAGCTTTTTGAAGTTTTAAAAAACAGCGGAGAAATATCGCGCACAGAAAAGATGCCTGCCGCTCATTTTTGGTCGGGTGCACTCAGGTTGGACTCGGTTCCATTCAGTTTCACTCGAACTCGCCACCTGATTGGCCAACCTTCGCTGTCAATCACAGACCATTGAGAGAATGGAGAGTACATTTTATGAACTCCGGAGAAACGTCCAGACAGGCCAGACTCACTTCTGAAAACAAATGGAAATTAGTTTTCCGGAGGGAGGGGTTTACCAGGCTACCTTAAAGGGGAAATCCACCCATTTTCAATATTTAACTATGTCATTAATATAGCATAAAGGAGTTGTGTGGAAATAAGAAAAAAGTTCCCCCCTTTCTGTGTTGCCTTGAACTGGAGGATTGATTGTGGGTTTAACATTGCAAATTACAACATGATGACGGATTGATTGTGGGTTTAACATTGCAAATTACAACATGATGACTCATCATGTTGTAATCATGTTGTAATCCTTTATGCTATATTAATGACATAGTTAAATATTGAAAATGGGTGGATTTCCCCTTTAAGTCCCCACATGCAGACAGTGTATCCCACTGAGCATGTGCGCAGTAGGTGTACACTCTTATCAAGTGTTTAGCAATATTTTCTTAATTTATTTGTCAGAATAGAATCAATTCAACAACACCCCAATCCCTACCATTGATTATACACTGTGCTGTACATTACAGCTTAACAATAACCAATATATCAATATTATATGGCCATGGAGACATTTTTACTCAAAAATAATGGTTGGAATGGATTCAGCATCCCTGAAAACCCCTAGTTAGACACATCACAAGTTAATTTAATTTTAGACTTTTATTTTGTTGTTCATATTTTTAAACCCAAGCCCTCTGGGCTCCTTAACTTTGATTGGCTCTCCAGGATTTTCCACAAGGATTTGGTTTTGCATTAATTGAGAGATGATTCTAGACACCCATAAGAACACATTGGTGAAGAAAGCTATTGGTAGTACATTTTTTCACAGATGGTCCAAACATCTTGCTAAAATTCCCTAACAAATAGATGTGTTTTACTGCACTAAACCACTAAACCCCTGTAGTCTTAAAGAACTTCACTTGAGTTACAACTTACAACTGTACATATTTCCGTCCACACCAAATCTCTTTGCCAAAAATAGCCGATCTACAAGCCCACAATGCGTCGCAATTTTTTTCGCATTGTGAGCTTGTAGATGGGCTACGTTTTTGGCTAAAGTTCCCCCCAGAATATGTACGCCGAGGTTCAAGTGGTTAAACCGTCTATTCTTAGTAAAACGGACCAGGGTTACAACTGTTCTTGGACCGCTTTTTCCAAGCCAAATCTCTTCGCCTAAAAATAGCCGATCTTGTAGGTCAGCAATTTTTGAACCCCCACAGATATGCTGGGGTTCAAATTGTTAAGCTCCCATCTGTCGGTGGAGAAAATATCTTTCATCAACAACATATTGTAGTTGTCGGGCAGAAACCTCCTGTCTCCATATTCTAACTTTTTGTGTTTTTCCGTAAATTAACGCCCTACTTGATCATACTACAGCGTCACACAAAAACATAAAAAGTAGCAGATCTACAAGCTTGAAGCGACGCCTTTTGAGTTTGTCGATCTGCTACTTTTGCGTTTTTTTGAATTTGAATCCTGAAAAGTAACAATTTTGGACATATGAGGTTTCCCCCCCGACAGAGACGATATGAAACAACCACCTCACACACCGATCATATCGCACAACATTACGTTTGTCCAGACTGGCGCACTGGTTCTCAACGTCGGTTCGGGGGACCACCAGGGGTCAAAAATTGGAGTCTTTAACTCTGAGACAGACGAAAGGCTGCCGTGTTAAGGGGTCAGATGGGTGATCCCCAAAATCGTCATGAACCCCATGGTCTAAAGTAAGCGAATTCCAGGAGACCAGAACCCAGGGGAAGAGAATCAATAGCAGTGGTAAACAGCTTTAGATTTGGAATCTGGTCTTTTTTTGTAAACACTTTAAAACCTTGACATTTTTATTTTCATTGTGATGCCGATAAATAGGAACATAACAATTTAAACCCTCTATACTTAATAAAACGGGTTGCAGCTGTACTTGATGCACTCTTTTGTTTCACTCTATACCAAATTTCTTCACTGAAAATAGCCGATCTACAAGCTCACAACGCGACACATTGTAAGCTTGTAGATCGGCTATTTTTCGGTGATCCAAGCCGGGACACGATCGATTGATTGATCATTAGAACAAACGTGCTCTGGATATGCAAGCGGCAAGTTATAAATATGTATTCATCCAAAATTATTGTCTGCTAGATAACTTCAATCCTTTAACCAGTAAGACCACTTCAGTGGTCAGATTTTCGCGATTTTCAAGTGGACGCTGGTCCACAGAAAAGTTGTTGAACCCTGTGGTCTTAACCCTTTAAGACCGGGAACATATCTGTGTGTCATTTTAAGATTTCTTTGGCTATTTCAAAAATAGCAGCTCTACAAGCTCATGAACTTGTAGATGAGCTATTTTTGAAAAATCGTGAAAGTTTTTGCAAATCTTTGAATATGCATTTTTAACTCTGTTACAACTTTTGGGGGTCCCTGGAACAAAATATTTTTGAGATGGGGGGACCAGGGCCAAATACATGTAATTTTTTTTTTAACAACTGATATTATAGCCACATACGTTTTTTTCAAAAAAAAAAACTGTTAGGATTTAGAATACATTTTGTAGAATCCCCCAGAAGCAAAGATTTGTAAATGTTCGCTTTAAAAATATAAATCTTCAAAGACCCACGATTTTTCAAATAAATAGCAGATCTACAAGCTCATAGTGCGGCACTCGGTGCCGCGCTATGAGGTTGTAGATCTGCTATTTTTGAATAGCCCAAAGAAATAAAAAAATCACACCCAGTGTGAAGAGAGTGGTGCCTTTGAATTAGTGTAACTGGTTGCATCCTTGTGTTGCAATCAGCTGCAGCCAGAGCCTTCTATTAGAGAGTTGCGCCAATGAGGGGTCAGAAACAGCGTCGGTCACGTGGTTCATGTAGCTGGAAATAGTGACAAGGAGCCGTCGACTTCAATGCATTCCATGAACTTCCGGTTTAGGGATTTGTCACTATTCGCCAATGTATGTGTATGTGGAAGACCTGGCCCGAAGAAGTGAACGGAGTTGGCGTAACTCTCTAATAGATGGCACTGGCTGCAGCTGTTCAGGCCGTGCTCAAACGGACGGACGGACGGACGGACCCACACACACGGTCAAGTGTAGGAGTGGCTGGCACCACTCAAAAATTACACAGATGCGTTCCCGGTTTCAATGGGTTAAGTAATTGAAATCCAGCAGACCAGAGCCCAGGGGGAGAGAATCGATGGCAGTGCTACCTACCGTAGTTAGTTAAAAAAAAAAGCATTTGATTTGGAGTCTGGCCTCATGTTTCTTTTGGTAAACACTGTCAAGACTCTTAGCCCAGGGAACTGAGACGTGCCGAGGATAAGCAGCAGCTGCAGCCTCTTATAATCCGGTGGCCCACGGTACAGGGAAAAGCTGCTCCCACCGCCTCCACCCACTAGAGGGGGATAAGCACGTCCTCAATGTCTATGTCTGAAGGGCTAGAGATCCTTGTTTTTTTTTTCCTACTTAAGACTGAAATCCTCCTGTGGGTGAGAAGTAAGTGGCTTCTAACTGTTTAAGCTGTTTGCTATACTGCTACTAAAAATGGCCTCCCACCACTCCCTGCGGGTTCACCCAGTTCAGGGCCTTTGAAACACAATCATTCGGACGGAGTGGATTTCAAAGTGTCATGTTTTTGGTTGGTGTTGTAGTTGATACTTTATAAAATGGTGTTCTCAACGTGGGGGTCAGTTTCAGGCTCACCCAGCTGATGGCTCCTCAGACGGGCGTGTTGAGTGCACGGGGTCGAGCAGTTAGAGGTTTAAATGCCTTGCTCAATCCGGGTGCACTGAGGGGTGAACCGGTGACCTCTCTCTCTCTCTCTCTCTCTCTCTCTCTCTCGCTCGTCTCTTACTGATGCCCATACCAGGTTGAGAATCACTGTTTGTATAAAATGTAATACAATAAAACAGTGTCTCTCAAACGTTTTCATGCCAAGGCAGGATGGTGGACCCACACATTTATGTATGTATTATTTGGCCGCAGACCCCCATCTGAAAATATTTGTGGCAGGGACCCCCTGGGCACAAAATTATTCAAAATTTGTATTTACAAGCGTGGCTATTTTTAGAATAGCCCAAGTCCAAAATAGGGGTTAAGTGTGATGATTTTGATCCTATATATCCCCTGGGAACCCCCCCGAAGGACCCCTGCGGGTCCCTGGACCCTACTTTGAGAACCAGTGCTATAAACCAGGGGTCTTCAACAGGGGCCAAAAATAGCAGATCTACAAGCTCACAAGGCCTCGCAACGCAAGACGTTGTGAGCTTGTAGATCGGCTATTTTTGGCAAACAGTTATAGGGTGTGGGGGAAAAAAGAGCAGCAAAAGTTTATCTGAAACACAATTTTATACAATATAGAGGGGGTCCCTGCTTCATCTCTCTCTCAGCTAGGGGGTCCTTGGCCTGAAAACGTTGAAGACCGCTGCTATAAACCATCATTTGAGTGGGACTGTCATCTGTACCTGTGCACCCATGTGCTCTTGGTGTGCCATGTGGCTACATGGCACCTCTATGCTCTTGGTGTGCATGTGGCTACATGGCACCTCTATGCTCTTGGTGTGCATGTGGCTACATGGCACCTCTGTGCTCTTGAGCTGAATTCTGATACCCCAAACTTTCACACTCGCTCACTCTCCTCGCGTCCTGAACTCGCGTCTAAGCCCCGCCCCTGCGAGGAGGAGAGGATTAAATGCGAGTGGTCGACCTGTTGGCCTCATAGGATCGGAATGCACTCTTGCGTCATTTCAAAGCGACGGCAAATTCCACAACGTGTCATACAGCTAACAGCTGGATCACTGGAACCAGACGTGTGGATGAAAATATAACGGCGGCTGGTGTTTTCGGCATGGTTTCGGGTTTCAAGCAGTGTGTGTGTGTGTGGTCACAAGTGGAGGAGAACCATGTATACGTCACGGGAGAAGGAAAAAAACATGTACACATGATGCGGAAGTCTTCCGCGAGGAGATGTGAAGAGCGGTCGAGCGTACACTTCATGTACACTCGCTCCATGCACACTCGGAGAGTCCACTCGGCTCCTCCAAAAAACAAATGAACAATTGGGACCAAAATATATCCCGGGTCAAGCTGGAGTGAGCGAGTGGGAGTGAGCGAGTGGTCAAGATTTTGGGTATTGGAATTCAGCTTTGGTGTGCAGGTGGCTTACATGGCATCTCTGTGCTCTCGGTGTGCATGTGGCTACATGGCACCGGGCTCCCACCAGTGCCTTGCTCAGAGGCACAGCGGTGCGTGGGAAAAAGCTCTAAGTGGCAGACTGAAAACCACTGCTGGCCATTTGCTTTGATCAAATCTCCTCCCTGCTCCTGGGAGACGCCGAGCTCTGTGATTCCCGGGGGGAGAGGAGAGAGAGAGAGAGAGAGAGAGAGAGAGAGAGAGAGAGAGAGAGAGAGAGAGAGAGAGAGAGAGAGGGAGAGGGAGAGGGGGGGAGAGAGAGAGAGAGCTCATCTTTAAGCTGGACAGAAAAAAAGAAAGCGGGCAAAAAGAAAAGATTTTGATGATAGAAGGCTCAGAGATTGTGTGTGTGTGTGTGTGTGTGTGTGTGTGTGTGTGTGTGTGTGTGTGCGTGCGTGCGTGCGTGCGTGCGTGCGTGCGTGCGTGCGTGCGTGCGTGTGTGTGTGTGTGTATGTGCGTGCATGCATGTGTGTGTGCACGCGTGCATGCTGTCTCTGTCAGTTGTGTGTATGTTTGTGAAGCTCACAACGAGCTTGTAGATCGGCTTTTTTCACTACTTTTGTGACACTCTTGTATGATGAAGTCGGGCAGTTGAGTCAATGAGCGAATTGAATCTGCATTTTGTTATGTTTCTATCTCTAAACCTTGAGGCAGCACAGAGCAATTAAAGCCAAATAGCCTCATTTGAATTACTTTGGCTTTTTGAAAATAGACGATTTACTCACAACGCGATGCATTGTGAGCTTCTAGATGTGGTATTTCTTAGGCTGCGAATCAGCCAGGCATGAGGCAGTGCTATTATTATAGATATTTACTTGAGTACATACTTTTGATGGTGTTATATTATTTGGTAGTTTGGCATTATTACTTTTGGACACTGGGTGGCGGGCTCTAGTTTTACAGCACTGGGTGCGGTTATTTAAGGGGTCACAGGTGCACTGATTAGCCAGTACAGAGGACACAGGTTGGTGAGGAGCCACACCGATTAGACCAGTAGGCCTACCAAGGAGAAGCAGACAAACAGAACCACAAATCAGAGATTCACTACAGAAATGACACTGCAATATCAATGGTATGTTCATAACAAACTGCAACTAAATACACCTAAAACTGGATTTTTGGACTGGACATCCATCTTGTTTGTTTTTGACTTTGTCTACGGCATAGGATCACTTCATACACCACACCTGTGAAGTAATGTGCATTGAAAGGTGGAAATTGCCAGTATGTACTTTACTTGAGTATTTGTATTTTTGGATACTCATGACTTTCACTCCATTACATTTCAAAGACAAATATTGTATTTTTGTCTCCACTACATTTAGTAGGAAGTAGGAAAAGTAAATTATGAATTAACCACTTAAGCCCTTTTTTCAAATATAGTGAAAATAGCAGATCTACAAACTCAACATGTCGCGTTCAGTAAATGTTTGGAATTTATTTATTTTCTTGGGGGGGGGGGTCAAAATTTCAACACAGCAATCTATAATCGATATTAAATATAACATGGACTTTGTGATTTGCACTTTTATTTTTGAATGCATATAGACAGGTTTCCGCGCGACGTCATCACAGAGCAGAATGCGCAATCAGCGCATGTCCGGGGTAGAACGAACCCGGAAGTGCCCTTCACTCTGTTGTTGTGTTAGGGAGTTAGATAGGCATAATGCTGCTATTATAGGCATAATAGGCATAATGCTGCTATTGTATACAAATAAAAGACGAACAGATCCAACTTCCGACAAATCATTTTTATAGAGTGAACAAGATATTACAAACTGCATAATTTAATCTACTTTCATTAAACCCGGTGAAGACCATTTCTTTTATGAATGTAGATTTGACCAGAGCTGCTGCGGGTAATAGCGCCCTCTATAGGCTCACCCCTCCACTGCGCGCGCATATCCTCTCATGTTTACAAACAGGAAACCCTGTCTATAGCCTACTCCAGTATTTGTGTTCAAGTACACATTTGACTGAGCTTGCAGTTGAGTATTTTTTGATCTATACTTTGACTCAAGTACTGGAGTTGAGTACTCTGTCAACCACGGTTAATGAAGACTTTGAAGGAAGTCAATGGACATGTCTTATGAGGCCACAGTGACCTTGACTTTGACCTTTGCCCTTCTACATTTAAGGAGTTCATTCTTGAGTCCAAGTGGACGTTTTGTGCCAAAATGTCATGCAATTCCCTCAAGGCGTTCCTGGGATTCATTGCATTGACAAGGTTGGGGACAGATGGACGGACGGATAATAAGACAGACAATCCTGAAACACAAATGCCACTGGCCACGGCTTTCGCCTGGCAGAGGCAATAAAAATGATATTTGTTGTTGTTTTGGGGGGCATTTGCCAAGTACATTTGCTGGATTGATTGATGCCACCGACTCACGCAATGTTTACGAGGAAAACAGTTGTCCAGACAGAGTTACTTTTGATCCCCAACGTTGGAACAAAGCCCGCTAGCCATTGTACACTGCGTGAGCGGTTTGGAGCGGATTTGAAGCCAGAGCACGGATGAAAAAGCCTGTTCCCTTTGTTGTGTGGGCACTGGGCAGGGCTCTGACTCAGTGGACTGTCTGTCTGTCTCTGTCTGTGTTTCGGGGGGGTTGGGGGGGTAATGACCTGGCAAATCAACAATGGCAATCTGCTGCTTCTGCCGCAGCGCTTCCCAAACGGTTGGATGTACTTGGGTTGTCCCACTCCATTTGATCTGCAGTGCACTTTCATTAGTGGCAGAGCACGCATCCATGTTCATGGTTGAAAAGTTAATGATTAAGAATACAGATTGTAGATGTAGAGAATATTATAGATCACTTTTCGACAATCTAAAATGACACATGCTTTCCCGGTTTTAATGGGTTAACGCAGAAATATCACTTTAAATATATATACAGTACACTATCTTAAACATATTTGTTTTAAATAAAAACAGTTTTTTTTTTGCATTTGAGACATTCCAACTATTACACTATCTGCTCAAAAAATGTAACGTTTGCTGAAAATAGCAGATCTACAAGCTCACAACGCGTCGACACTTGTGAGCTATTCGTCACACGACAAATTATTTAGGGCTTAAGTGGTTAAAAGTAATGGATATCTCTATGGAATTTTCTGTAAACATACTCCAAAGAGAGGAGGAAGCCTATTAATGTTGATATCCGCACAACCTTTCATCTAGATTAGTGCCACCGTCAGGCCAAACAAATAAGAAAACCAGGCAGCCCTTAAGACAGTGGTTGTCAAAATGGGGAATGGTTCTCCAGGGGGTCCCGAGCAAAATGATTTAATATGGCATCAACATAAGTTTGACCACTTTAAACCTTCAGCACACACTTCGGCTATTGAAAATAGCTGAAGTTTGAGAACCATTGATTTAGGCCTTGGTGTAGACCTGTACTCTGCTGTGTGTGTGTGTGTGTGTGTGTGTGTGTGTGTGTGTGTGTGTGTGCGTGCGTGCGTGTGTTTTTTACACAATTGTGCAATTTTATTTAGGATAAAGTAAAACAAAGCTAACGTCTCCTGGTTGGCAAGTCAGTTAATTTAAGATCTGATAGCAAACAGCCTTGGGAACCCGCCATGTGGCCCATAAGGTCAAAAGGTCGTAATGTCTGTAAGTTCTGTAAGGTCTGTAAGGTCTGTAAGGTCTGTAAAGTCTGTAAGGTGTGACAAATAGGTGTGTCTTGGGATTTGGCAGTAAGAGACAGTAGGTCAGCAAAGAGAGAAAAAATCTTTTATATATACCTGTTCTCTTGCAAGTTGTTCTCCAGCGGTCTCTGAGGAAAGGCGACAGTGATGGGGTTTTATCACCTCTGCAGTGGTGGAAAATAACTTATTACATTCACTTGAGTACTAGTATTTAAGTACATGTTTTGAGTTTCTGTACTTTACTTGAGTATTTTTGAAAAACAAATAAGCTTCCGCCGGAACCTGAAGACTCACCTCTTCAGACTCCACCTTAGCCCGTAGCACTTGACCTAGCCTCAATGACCACGCAGAATTATGCATAGGTTAAAATATTATTTATATAGCATGTTATTTAGACAAAACCTAGTTTCATTGTTCACCTGGCATCCTATAGTTTCTAAATTGTTTCAATATTATGAATCATTTGTTTGTGTTGGGAGGCGGGCAAAAAAACAAAACAATGTAGTCCCCCTTTTCTTTCCGAAGTGAAGTACAGCAGCCATATTATCACTTCCTTCCCAGGTGTTACCAGAGAGAGAGAGAGAGAGAGAGAGAGAGAGAGAGAGAGAGAGAGAGAGAGAGAGAGAGAGAGAGAGAGAGAGAGAGAGAGAGAGAGAGAGAGAGAGAAAACCTGCCCTTACAGTATTGATTGATTGATTGAATATTTTATTGGCAGAAAGTACAGTTTAAAACACTTTGTCTAAAAGGTCCGTCCAAAAAAGTCCTTGCGGTCTTGTTTCCATTGAGGTCCTTGGTATTCAATTCATAAACCTATAATATTCATTGACCGGTTGCTTATTGCTCTCACAGAATACATGGCAACACTAGAAGGGGTCGGGTGAGAAAAGTAAGCAGGATTTATGATGAGACAGAAAATAGCATGTTTTCAACTAGAAATCGATGCATTTAGGAGATGTTTGGACGTTGGAGGGACATCTATTGTGAGTGAGTACAGAATGTTTAATGTGCATAAATGGCCGCCGTGCCTAAGTAAAAGTGCAAAAGTATAAAATGCACTCGTATCAAAAGTAAAAGTACTCATTATGCAGAATGTCCCATTTCAAGTTTTCAAATGTATAAAAACCTTTTGAAAATAGCAGATCTACAAGCTCTGTGAGCTTGTAGATAAATCTCTGTGAGCTGTAGATCTCACCCTATAAAGGCTACATTTCGAGTAAAAGTACTCACAAGGACTGGAGTACTTTTACTTTTGTTACTCAAAGTACATTTTTATACCAATACTTTTGTACCTTTACTGAAATACATTTTGAATTGACTTTTACTTGTAAGGGCGCGCTCCCACCGCACTTTTATTTTACCTCTGGGGCAGAATCTGCCAATGCTTTGTCAATACAAATGCGTGGATTCACGCAAGAGCAGATTCTTCCGCTTATCGCGCAGACCTTGCGTTCATCCGCTCTACACGAAGAAGCATAAAACTGCTGGAGGCAGGAGCTGATTTCCCCCCTCTGTCCAATCGGGTGAGTCGAAGGCGGACCGTCCCAAGACTCAGGAAGCAACATGGTGCTCTCAGTGGACCAACTGGTTGTAGCTGTTGCATCTCACCCAGTACTTTATGATTTGTGCACTTGGGGTTCGTACATCTACATACACATTCAGATTTAAAATATAAAGTGCTTACCCCATGGCCACGGATTTTACAATCATGTACGGGCCCTCATAAGTACCCGTATCTTCCGTATTGTTCAATAAAAAGCATTTTAATCCGATTGGTGGCCATTTTATAATGTACCAACAGTGCAATACACCTCTTAACCGCTAGGGTCGCGCAGTTGAAAGCATACGGAGAAAATGACCACTGATTGGATTAAAATGCTTTTTATTGAACAATACGGAAGATACGGATACTTATGAGGGTCCGTACATGATTGTAACATCCGTGGCCATGGGGTAAGTACTTTATATTTTAAATCTGAATGTGTATGTAGATGTACGAACCCAAGTGTGAAAGTGCAAAGACATTTTTTTTTGGTCTAGTGGCTAGTGTCTAGTGGCGGTGCGGGCTACGGGGGACGGTCTTGAATGTGAGTGACAGGTGCGTCACAGCGTTTTTCTAGAATCCGCTGGCTGCAAAAAACTGTGGCCGCGCACAACCTGCGTTTAACAGCGGCCAGCCAACTTTTGGTGAGAGCGCGCCCTACGCTCCCACCGCACTTTTATTTTACCTCTGGGGCAGAATCTGCCAATTCTTTGTCAATGTAAATGCGTGGATTCCTGGTCTTGCAGATTTTTTCCAAGAATCCACGCATTTGCATTGACAAAGCATTGGGAGATTCTGCCCCAGAGGTAAAATAAAAGTGCAGTGAGAGCGCGCCCCACCGCACTTTTATTTTACCTCTGGGGCAGAATCTGCCAATGCTTTGTCAATGCAAATGCGTGGATTCCTGGTCTTGCGGATTTTTTCCAAGAATCCACGCATTTGCATTGACAAAGCATTGGCAGATTCTGCCCCAGAGGTAAAATAAAAGTGCGGTGGGAGCGTGCCCTAAGGGCGTATTTCTACATTGCAGTATTTATACTTTTACTTAAGTAAAACATGAGAATACTTTTTCCACCACTGGTTAGAACTGACTATATATTGGCTTGAGGTGGCTAAAGTGGCCAACGCGAAATCGCGCAAAGACACCCGACTTAATGTTTTGAGGTAAAAAATAATAATAAATTAATTCAAAAACCGAGAAAAACCCGAATAAAATAATAAGAAATTAATAAATAATCGAATTAAAACCGAAACAAAAATCGCACGCGCCTCATGCATGAATCCTGTCCTCAACACCCAAGAATCCTGTCCTCAGCCCTGCCAATGATACTAATGAAGGCTCTGTTCCATTTAGTCTAGCACAGTGGTTTCCACGACCCCATAACTCTGTGAGTCACAGTGAGTGTACAAATGGAACCAAATGGACCCTCTCAGAGTTACACACCTGTAAGGGGCCATTTGGAAGCCCATGAGGGTCCCTGGACCCCAACTGTAGACCCACTGGTGTAGCAGAGTGTTTCCAGTGAGCCAACATGCACAATATCAGCACCCTGACTCTCTTTGACCAGAATGGAACAGAGCCTTCATTAGTATCATTAGTAAAACCTGTGAATGTCTTCATAATATGGCTGCTGTGAATAGAGTCTATTAAGTGGTTCTCAAACATTTTCATGTCAAGGACCCCCAAATGAATGCCCCCGATCTGAAAATATTTTGTGCCAGGGACCCCCATACAAGATTTGTGTTGTTAAACGTTTTAAATATATTCCAATTATTTTCAAGAATGTTTGCTATGTAGTGCCCTATCTTGCCTTACCCCTTACCCGCCTATAGCTTATTAGCCATATTTTACTATTTTGAAAAAAACATTTCAAATAGTTCAACTAGCCGATCTATATTGACGCGTTGTGAGCTTGTAGATCAGCTATTTTCACTATTTTAAAATGTTTTTCAAAATAGTAAAAAATGGCAAAAGAATGTTTCGTGATAAGGGGTAAGGTGGTGTGCAAGGATTCAAGTGGTAAAACTAGTCCTGGTCGCTTCTTTTGGCCTTGTTTTCATAGACCTAGTTGCTTGCTTCTCACAATATCTGGCATCACTGCTGTTGGCCAATCACAATGTGCAGATGGAGCTACAGTAGTTACAACTGTGTTGTACAATATATGTACACAACCCAACAGCATGGAAGTGCTCCAAGCGTTCCAGTAACATATGTTCCCCATCTCTGTCGCTTCTCTCTGATGGGAAGTGTAGAGCAAACACAGAGACGACACGACCACACCGTTACAGCACTGGTTCTCAAAGTAGGGTCACGGGACCGCCAGAGGTCCTTGAGGGGCTTCGAAGGGGAGTCCCCAGAAACATTAGGAACAGTTGAAACCCTGTTCTGGCTTGTAGACCAGTTATTTTTTAATCTTGACAAATTGTGACAAATCTTCTCTTATTGGGGTCCCTGGCAAAACGTCTTTTCAGATAAGGGTCTTCACGACTATATCAATTTCGGGGTCCTTGACATGAAAATGTTTGAGAACCAGTACTGTGCTAGCTACAGCCAGTGGCCAAGTAACTAAGTACATTTACTCAAGTACTGTATACTTAAGTACACTTTTGAGGCACTTTTACTTTACTGGAGTATTTCCTATTTTCAATACTTCTACTCCACTACATCTCAGAGTCAAATATTGTACTTTTACTCCACTACGATTATTTGAAAACTTTATTTTGTAGTTTCTTTTAAGATATAAATTATTATATTATAATTAAAACATACATTAACCACTTTATCCCTATCTTATACATAGGCTATATGAAAATAGCTGATCTACAAGTGAGCTTGTAGATCTGCTATTTTCAAACATTTTAGCACTTTTACTTTTGGTACTTTAAGTACATTTTGATACCAATACTTTTGTACTTTCACTCAAGTAAAATTTTAATTCCGGACTTTTACCTGTAACAGAGTATTTCTACAATGCAATATTGATACTTTTACCTAAGTAAGAAACGTGAGTACTTTTTACACCGCTGGCTACGGCACAGCAAGTCTTTTGCAAGTCTTTTGATGTGGGCTGGTCAAATCAAGCCACGGGCCACGATGACGCTACGGCAGGGATTACCCAGGGATTATAGTATAATATTCACCACACTCAGATTCCATGGCAATAGGACCAACTGGAAGCGTGACACAGACAGGCACCAGTGTGACAGATTTGACACCGATGAGCCTGACCCTGACTGTCAGCTCAGGGCAGCACCTGCGTCTGGTCTGGCCACCACTTTAACCCAGATGTCCCTATGTCGGGCATGTCATTATAGGCAAAACATGCTTGAAAATAGCCAATTTTTCACAACGCGTCACATTGCATGAGCTTCATGAGCTTGTATGTTGAAAAATTTCATATTTTTTAAAATGAATAATAACAATAATAATTCATAATGTATTATTATTATTATTACCCTTATTATTATTATTATTATTATTATTATTATCCCCTAAAAAAAGAAAAAAAAGCTTTGCCCATGAGTCTGAGCTCCCATACAGAAGCACATGCCAAGGGATGAAAAACAATTAGATGTTTTTGTTTTCATATAAAATGAGATATTTTGGCAAAGCCACTGATTCATTTCCTGTCAATCTGTGATGTGGCACAACAGACACGGATTCACAGGCCAATTTGGTTAATCGCCATAATTGCATATAATTGCCTGGATTAACTAAAGAACCCACGGTTCACAATATTGTTTGCCTTTGGTTTGGATGTTCCCAAAAGACTGCAGCGTTGCTGTAACATCTCTGCGTTGTTTGGCCAAGATTCTAGCAGAATAAAACCCTAGGAAATACACGTGCGTGATGAGGACCGTTTGCAGATTAGGTTCTGCATGCTTTGGAGCGCCGTCAATTTCAGGGACAGTGGCGATTGGGGGGGAGGGTGGGGAGGAGAGAGTGGTCACGGGACAGGGAATATTGTAAATCCTCTTGTTCATGCATTTGTTGCATTAAACAGCGGCCGCCATCTGCTAGCTTGGACGGCACAATGCAAACGGCGGCGGGATGGCAGCTTGCAACCTGCCCAGTTTGCCTCGCGTTACAGCCCTGTACATGCCCACACACTAAAAATACTGCATCCTGCCCCGGGGCTAATGGGCTCTTAGGCTATCTTATATAGCTGTACAGTGGCGGCCCGAGCGGAGATGGAGCTAAAATGCTGTTAATCAAAAATAAAGCCGACACAAAAACAAAAGGCAGTTTGGTTTCATTTGGCCAGCCGGTTGGTGGGAAGGGCGGAGGGCGTGTGTGTGTGTGTGTGTGTGTGTGTGTGTGTGTGTGTGTGTGTGTGTGTGTGTGTGTGTGTGTGTGTGTGTGTGTGTGTGTGTGTGTGTGTGTGTGTGTGTGTGTGTGTGTGTGTGTGTGTGTGTGTGTGTGCGTGCGTGCGTGCGTGCGTGCGTGTGTGCGTGTGTTTTTCATAGAATGATATTGTGTGTAGCTAACACACACTGGCAACAACATGCGGAACCGGCACTCGGCAGCCTAAAGCCTGTGTGTCTGTAACTCTTGAGAGTGTACAAATGTTGGTTTCCATTTGTTTTTTGGCTAATAATATGTGTCAATTTGAGGGTCCTCGACGATTTTTTTTTTTTGTTGAAAACCACTGATGTAGAGGGTCCCGACCCACAGGTTGAGAACCACTCATCTAACATGTCAATCCTCCACTTCTTACCCCCCCCCCCTCTCCCCCTCTCCCCCTCTCCACCAGGCAGTAGGCGACTGAGATGGGCGTGCGTCTAGGCCGCTTGAGCGCCTCCAAGTGGTGGCCGCCGGCGCCGCGGCCGCCCTCGCTGCCGCTGCTCCTGCTGCTGCTGCCGCTGCTGCTCCTGCTCTGCGGCGGCGTCGTCCCCGGCTGCCGGGCGCGGCCGTTCGGCGTCGCCACGGACCCGGCGGTCAACGTGGCGGTGGTGTTCAGCGGCGCCACCTACTCGGCCGAGATCAAGGGCCGCCTGAGCCGGGAGAACTTCATGGACCTGCCGCTGGAGGTCAACCCCATCACCGTGCTGGTGAACAACACCAACCCGCGCGCGCTGCTCACGCGCATCTGCGACACGCTCACCGCCAACCGCGTGCACGGCGTGGTGTTCGAGGACAACGTGGGCTCGGAGGCCGTGGCCCAGATCCTGGACTTCATCAGCACGCAGACGGCGGTGCCCATCGTGGGCATCAGCGGGGGCTCGGCCGTGGTGCTGCCGTACAAGGTCAGTGGAGGAGGAGGAGGGGTCGAGGGTCGTTGTGTGCCAGTGTCTCACCATGGTTGTAAACATGTGTACTTTTTATAAATAGAAACGGATTAAGTATGTGTAGGAGTCCTTAGCATGAATCGAGGAATTTCATTTTTAATCTAATAGGCTCTATGCAGAGCAGCCATTTTGGAGAAAAATTGGGCCTCTTCTTAGTTCCTTCACAGGTGTTACCAATGATACTAATGAAGGCTCTGTTCCATTCTGGTCAAACAGAGTCAGGGAGCTGATATTGTGCATGTTGGCTCACTAGAAATACTAGTGGGTCTCAAAGTGTGGTCCAGGGACCCTCATGGTTCCTTGAGAGGGTGTATACAAATGGAACCAAATGGACCCTCCCGGGTCCATTTGGTTCCATTTGTACAGTCTCAGAGTTATGGGGCCGGGGGTCCTTGAAATTAAAAAGGTTGAGAACCACTGTGCTGCACTAAATGGAACAGAGCCTTCATTAGTGTCATTGGTAACACCTGTGAAGGAAGCAAGGAAGGGGCCCAATTTCTGTCCAATATGGCTGCTGTAGAGCCTATTTGATGAAATCACTTGTACAGTTCAGCTGTCTTTTTCGCAGCTTCATGAGGCTGCATCAATCAGGGTGAATCGTTTGAAAGATACAGTTTGTGAGTTAAAGGTAGGGTAAGTGATATTTTTGGGTTAAAACAAAAAGTATTTTGTTAAAAGGTTAAAGCACTATATTCTGATAGTAATCATTGCTATAGAGTGTTTGTTCAGTATCAGGAGTCTCCCCATCTCTCCAGCTCTTTAATAAACAGAAAATACATTTTCCGGTAGGTGTCAACATCTCAGCCAATCAGGAGAAAGTACCCATTTTAAGCTTCATTTTTATAGTGTTCCAGTTCCAATTTTGCCTGCTCATTTCTTAGTGTCATCACTTCCAATTTCACTTGTTTAATCTATCCTGATTGAGTTCTCTGTCCTGATTGGATAAAATTGGAAATGAAACTGAAACTGAAACGAAAATGCATTTTCTGTTTAATAAAGAGCTGGAGAGACAAGGAGACTCATTTTACTGAACAAACACTATAGCAATGAGTACTATTCAGCATATAGAGCTATTTAACACTTATTTAAACCTAAGAAAATCACTTACCCTACCTTTAACATATGATAAGGCTAGACACATACGTATATTTAGAAACTCTGTTGTTACAGTAATGGTACAACACAAAATGCAGAAAGACCCCTGTCCATATTGTACACATACCTGTACATACAGTATGCAATGTTACAGTATTGGATGTCAAACATGGCAAATGTTTCAACTAATGATGTAAACCGATGACAAAGTAATTCATGTGAGCAAAAAACTCAAACTTCAGACTAAATGCTAGGTTTCCAGCATCACAACATGGCATTTAAAGCTGCAAGCCGGACTGCTTTCGAAACATCAACTCGTGACATTGCTTTGGTTAACTGCTATGCCCACATTGCCTGTATACCATGGGTTTTCAACAGGGGGTCTGGGACCCCTAGGAGGTCCTCGGAGTTACTACGGGGGGGCGGGCAAATCTCTGTGTGATAGGACACCTTTTGTTTTAACCATTAACCACTCATTAACCATATGGCATCCGTTTGCTGTGGGGACATTTGTAGAACATAGAAAATCTACAAGCTAGATATAGATACATTTTTACATACTTTTACACCACTACAATTATTTGAAAACTTTATTTACTAGTTACTAGATTTTGATTATTATTACAAAACATGCATTAACCACTTTAGCCTTATACTGTATATACTTCGGCTGTTTGAAAATAGCCGATCTACAAGCTCACAATACGTCGCATTGTGAGCTTGTCGATCTGCTATTTTCAAAAGATTTGTATACATACTGTATTGAACTTGTGAATGGGATATTCTGCATAATGAGTACTTAAAGTCTTTAAGTATAAATTGGTACCAATACTTTTGTACTTTTAATCAAGTACATTCTAAATACCAGACTTTTACTTGTAACTGAGTATTTCTAGATTTGTCCACCACTGCACGTGCACTACGCTCCCGCGCACCAGATAGGCTTTGTTCCAAAATGGCCGTATCGTTCCGCGATGCCGTCACCGGTCATTTTCCAATAAGAGAAGCCCGGCGCTGGTGGCATTATGTGGGTGTGTGCAGAACGACAACACAGCGCCGGAGGCATAAGCCCAGTCGCTGCGTTATGAGCCTTGCAGCTTTATTGCCTCCATGCAAATTGCCGCTCGTTGAGGCAACAGGGCAGCGCACTGAGGCACGCACACAATAAAGAAAACGTTTATTCAGTTGCAGGGAATGGCCGACGATATGAAGCAGCCAGGCAGCCGACCTCCACTTTAGTATAGTAGTGGTGGCCATTTTGTGGTTCCACAAATAGAAAGCCCATTATGTTTTTTCCATAGAGATACAAAATATATATATTCATATTAATTATGTTAAGCCTGGAACCAAGCCAGCCAGGCTCCTGGTGAATCATGACCATGAAACATTTGATTCTGTGTCAAAAAAGATTTGAAAACCACAAAAAAAAGGGTGTTTTTTTTTTAACGTTGCTGTCCGGCAGAAATCAGTTAACTCAATTTTTTCCGCTTTTGCATTTTTTTCCCCAGAAATCAGTGCCAACTGAACACCCTTTACGTCTGTGTGTTGATTAAACAAATATTGAACCAATGAAAGGTATTACAAAGCGCTTCTGACAAAACCAGCTAACTCCATTGGCTCCTCAAACTTTCTGCTAAATAAACCAGCTAACTCCAGCAAAGGGGGGTGGAGTTAGCTGGTTTTGCTGACTCCATGCTCCACCCCCTTTTGACCTCCAACCTCATTATGAGCTTTGAGGTCCATTCAGCTGTTCTTATCAATGCTGAACAAAACCTCCTATATTCCACTTTTTGTTTTGTTTTTGTCATTTCCTGAAAAATGAACTGAAATGTTTGACACAAAATCAAATCTTTTATGGTCATGATTCACCAGGAGCCTGGATGGCTTGGTTCCAGGCTTAACATCATTTATTTTAATATTTTCGGTTATCTCTATGGGAAAGAAATTATGGGATTTCTATTTGTGAAACCACAAAATGGCCGTCCCTATTTGTCAGTGTCAGCCGAGAATGCGGGAACCTATCCCCGTTACAATGCGCTAGACCCCTGGGAGATGGAATACTGAGGTGGAGCGCCACACCTACCATCAGCTCCAAGTACTTAGCGCACGACTTGCCGCACCCAAGCCGCGCTACTCGTACGTTGAGTTGAGTAGCATCAAAATACACTTAGAATAGCTCAGAATGCCCATTTCAGAATCATATACCATTATCATGTTATTTTATTGATCATTAACCACTTAAAGGTAGGGTAAGTGATTTTTGTTGTTCTTAAATAGCTCTATATTCTGATAGCAATCATTGTGTGTCTGTTCAGTAACAGGGGTCTCCTCTCTCCAGCTCTTTAACCCATTAAGACCTGGAACTGTGTCATTTTTTGATTTGAGCTAAAAAGCATTATTGTACACTTTGGCTATTCAAAAATAGCAGATATACAAGCTCATAGCGCGGCACCGAGTGCCGCGCTACGAGCTTGTATATCTGCTATTTTTGAAAAATCGTGAAAATGTGTGCAAATCTTCTGAATATATATATTTTTAAAGCGAACATTTTTAACTCAAATCTTTGCTTCTGGTGGGTCCCTGGAACAAAATATTTTGATGGGGGTCTGCAGCCAAATACATATCATTTTGGGGTCCTTGACATGAAAAAGATTGAGCACCACTGATATAGAAACATACGTTTTTCAGAATACTGTTGAGATTTAGGCCACCAGCTCTTTAGTAAACAGAAAATGCATTTTCAAGTTGGGATACCAATTTTATTCAACTGGGAGAGGATTCATACAGGATACAGGCTAAGTGAAATCGGAAGTGGTGACACAAGTGACACAAAGAAATGAGCAGACAATTGTTTGACTGAAACCTAAAAATGTGTTCTCTGTTAACTAGAGAGTAAGAGAGACCCCTGTTACTGAACACATACTATAGCAATGATTACTATCAGACAATTATTATAGAGCTTTAACTTTTTAACAATTCTTTTTTTCATTTTAAAGGAGAATTCCGGTCATTTTAAGTGTTATGTTTGATGTGTGTCAAATCACTTACCAACGTAGGAATGAAAATCGCGTAACTCCACAGAGCCCCCTATCGACCCCCACCGTTGTCATTATAGGAGGATATAGGATAGCCCAAATTCGCCTATTTTAACCAATGCAAAGTCTGTTTTTTTGCTTCTAGTACTCATTGTTGAGTCCCATGATAATGTAACAGGCGCTAAAACTCCCGACAAGCTAACGGCTAATAACAAACGAGCTAACGCTGGGGCTGCTTATCTCTCTGCATGGCAGCCCCAGGTTGCCAGGTCGGGAGAGAAACCAGCAACCAGCATTAGCTCGTTCTGTTATTAGCCGTTAGCTTGTCGGGAGTTTTAGCGCCTGTTACATTATCATGGGACTCAACAATGAGTACTAGAAGCAAAAAAACAGACTTTGCATTGGTTAAAATAGGCGAATTTGGGCTATCCTATATCCTCCTATAATGACAACGGTGGGGGTCGATAGGGGGCTCTGTGGAGTTACGCGATTTTCATTCCTACGTTGGTAAGTGATTTGACACACATCAAACATAACACTTAAAATGACAGGAATTCTCCTTTAACCACAAAATATCACTTCCTCTACCTTTAAGCCCTTTGGCTAATCAAAAATAGCCGATCTACAAGCTCACAACAAGCATGTAGATCTGCTATATAAATATATTTATTAATAATAATAATAAGGGTACTAATAATCTGCAAAGTAACTAAAAAGTGCCCTATTTTCCTCTGAGTTAGTGGAGTGTAGGTATACATTATTACAAAATGGTCAGGTCAAGTTAAATTACCTACAAATTGCACTTGAGTACAGTACTTGAGTAAATGTACTTAGTTACTGTCCAACACTGCATATCAGCTCCTGTTTTAGCCCACAACTGTTTGAGTATGCGGCTCACGGAGAGTCAAACAGTGGGACGAATAATGACATCCACGCAAACGCCCTCGATTTCCATCTGTTAATCCGCTTTTCAAATAGTTTTTTTCCTCTTTTCTCTTTTCTCTCCCTCTTGTGTTTGTGAGATTGTTTTTCATAATAAATGTGACACAACATTTAGCCCAGGCACACACAATCTCTCCCGCTCCCCCATTACACATTCATGGAAAGACCCCTTAAATAAGCATCCACACACCCAGACCCCCATAAAATGCAATATTGGATTTTAATCTAGTTTTGAAGTTTAGTTATCCTGAGTCTCGAGGTCCAATCGATTACATGAGGCTTGATTTATACTCGGATGCACGCCGGTGTGGCAGATTTATAAGCTCACAATGCGTCGCGGCTAGGGCTCTCGCGATCCTGAAGTTTTACTTCAGGGGTCTTCAACAGGGGCTCCGGGACCCCTAGGGGGTTCCTCAGATTATACTGTAGAGGGTTGTGTGATAGGGACCCTCGCATCCCTAAAATAGCTGATCTACAAGCTCACAAAGCGTCGCGGATGCGTTGTGAGCTTGTAGATCGGCTATTTTCGGCGAAGAGGTTTGGTGTACTGGGAAAAAAAGAGCAGACCAAATACCGAGCCAAGGTCAAGGTCAAGTTTACAAAGCATTCAGGGTTTAAGTCTTTAAAAGTCTGAAAATACACATTAACATGAATCCAATATGTAGTCGGGGGGTCCCTGCTTCATCTCTCTCTTATCTAAGGGGTCCTTGGCCTGAAAAAACGTTGAAGACCCCTGTTTTACTTCACGGTTAATTGTAATACAAATAATTGCGATTGAGAATTTAATTGTGTTTTTGACATTGAACATTGGGATCACCCTCACGGGTCTGTGAATCCATATGGTTCCATTTGTTCACCCTCGGGCCCTATTATGCTTGTCTTAATTACCGCCAGGTCTTATAGTTATAAAGTGGACGCGTGGTCAATGCCATTTTGCTATTATGGGTCATGGGTGGGGTTTGGGCGTTACTTTAATCAAAGCAAGAGTATCGGCTGCCATTCCCTTTAAGATCAGTGCAAGACAGTGTTATACTTATTTTCCATGAGTTAAGGTTAGATCAGAAGAGAAATAAACATCACATTGAAAGGAGAGATGTCCCAGTGCATGCATGGCCGTCACAATCACTTTAACCTCTGTTATGTGACTCATGTCCAAAACACATCTGTGATGTATCTCTTGACAAACCAACACATATTCACATTCTCAGTTGCCTATTATTAAAGCATCTCCCTCTTCCTAACTATTTCAGAGCAACAAGACACACATCGGTATGTTTCACAAATTAGTTCAGTGCTGCAACTGCTGCCGGTCGCTGCGTGGCGCGTTGTATGCTTATTGCTTGTAGTGAAAGTAAACACGGCTGCGCTTGGAGAGACAGAGGAAGAGAACGCATTCCATTTGTTTGTTTCACTTCTAAGCTATGGGAAAAACTCATGTAAAAAAAAAAAAAAGATTTTGTTTCATTGAATGAATGACGGAACACGTCTTTGAAATGCCATCTAAATTGTGAGTGGAAGTTGGAACAACATGAGTCTTTCAGATTGGATGAATTGATGGTGAGTGGGGCTTTGGCTGCCTATCAGGCATGCGTGCATAATGTGCGCCCGTCCGTCTCCCGACACCTGCTTATCGCTTGATATCGTTTGTTAGAGGGATAATAAAAACATGATTGATACACTGAATGAACACAGACACTTCACAGATTATAAGAACTTTGAATTATAACAATCGCTCGCGAGTATGGCTGTGTTAAACTGCCTTGGCCATACAACCAATTATTTTTGCACTTAAAGATGTAGTTCACCCAAAAAATTACTTATTTTCTATCAATTGCACACAACATGAAGCCTTGAATTCATGGATTTGTTTTTGTTTTTGTTGCATTCCTCAGCTAATAATTTGTTTCCCGTCTCCTACCGACTAATGTATCCGGTAGGAGACACAACGTAGATTATTTGTGTCTCCTACCGGAAATACACACGGTCATCAAATTGTTGGCTTAGGAATGCGACAAAAACAAAAATAAATCCATGAATTCAAGGCTTCATGGGGCGTGCAATTGATAGAAAATAAGTCATTTTTTGGGTGAACTCCTCCTTTAACGTCTTAGCGCTATGCGGTGAGCGCACCCCAGGCGTTAAATATGCTGGCGATATGCAAGCCTTTTTCACACTTTTAGAGGATAATGTGTGTATTTTCATATAAAAAGTCCCCAAAAGACCAATCTTAATTACTTCCTGTAAACAAAAATGTGCTGGGTGATGACATAGATAGACCTGTATGAATATAAATGAATCTTAATTTCATTCACCTGTGTGATTCCAATAGCTGCACTTTCCTCCAAACTCAGCTGATTTTAATTACAGAACTACTCTGTTTTGAATCTCATTCAAGATGACGTCCAGACGGTGTATTACTCATTGTAAACTTAATCAGCACACTAAAATATTTATCTGAAAACATTTTTGGTTAGAAATAAGCAACTTGGTAACAAACATGCTGCACACTGGCTGTCTCTTTCTCCCTTGGGCAGCATGCGCTTGCAGGCTACAAACACTAGCCCTCTGTGGCCACAGCTGCTGTGAGTGAGATTCCACCCACCGTGCCATAGCCTGAAGGGATGGAACCTTATGATTGGCTGTTTCAGACTGAAACTTCAATATAAAATGACCGGAAATGTCATTTCACTCAACTTTAAGTATATAGTACCTTTATTAGAAGGATAAACCCCTTGAGATGACCCATCTCATTTTCGAGGGGGTCCTTAAGTGTTTGCATAAATACTCGTAAAATACCGATTGCGTATAAGATGGTGGCATTATGACTTAATTACAGCATAAGATCTGGAAATAAGGCTTGCTAGGGCCCTGTCAGAGTTTGATAACTGAGGATGTTACGGTTTAGATTTGATCAAATGGGGGTCTTTGGCGAGTATGAACTCCTTCACAGTAGGTGATCAAAGGTCAAAGTCACTGACGTGACCTCACAAATCTTGTTCACAAAATCCCTTCAAAGCCTTTGTTAATACTATTATGATGAGTCTGAACAGACAGTCAGACACAGATGTCTGTTTGCCAGTGGAATAAAACCGTGATGTGATATTTCTATTTTTCTTGGAATCACCCATGGTCTCATAGAACAATGCCTGCTCATGCAGATAAAGATCCATTTCCAAAGAGCTGTATAAGTTCTGACCAGTTCCGTACACTTCTATAGAGCATGTCATCATATTTATTACTGTATTACTGAATGTTCCGGCTATGAGAACATTTTGGATAAAATCCCAGGGGCACCAATGACATTACCCCAACTGTCTTTATGGGATGTCGTCTATCATAAATCTATGATTTATGCTTCACTTCATAGCAGGCTTCTGATGTGTTGGAAAGGCTGTAAAAGACGTTTGTGTGTGTGTGTGTGTGTGTGTGTGTGTGCGTGCGCGTGTGTGTGTGCGTGTGCGTGTGCGTGTGTGTGTGTGTGTGTGTGTGTGTGTGTGTGTGTGTGTGTGTGTGTGTGTGTGTGTGTGTGTGCGCTGTTCTAATATGCAGTGATAGACCGGGTGTATTGCTGTATAAGGGAATTTGGAGGCCGTTGTGAATATGTCCTTGCGGGATGTTGTATTTTTTTTATTGATTGAATACTTTATTAGTCAATATTGTTAATGGCATGAGGTACAGCAAAACATTTGGTCTAAAAGGATAAAACAAAAAAAAATCTGGGGTCTTGTTTCCATTGCGGTATGTATGTATGTATTCAATTCATCAACGGAGCACAGAATATTAACACATTAATACATGTCATCGACAAATACAAATAGCTATATTTCAGAGAGGAGAAAAAAGTAAAAATAGTGGCTGTGTATGACACCTCATTTCAAGGGGATTCAACCCAATTAGACCGGGAAAGAATCTGTGTCATTTTTTGATTTCTTTGGCTATTTTTTTTTATCTTGAACGTTTGTGCAAATCTTTGCTTCATGGGGTCCCTGGAACAACATATTTTGAGATGGGGTCCACGGCCAACTACATATATTTGGGAGTCCTTGACATGAAAAAGTTTGAGAACCACTGATACTGTATAGCAACATACGTGTTTTCAAAAATTAAACTGTTAGGATTTAGAAGACATTTGTAGAACCCCCCAGAAGCAAAGATTTGAGTCAAAAACGTTTAAAAATACATTCAGAAGATTTGCACAAATTTTCAAGATTTTTCAAAAATAGCAGATCTACAAGCTCATAGCGCGGCACTCTGTGCTGCGCTATGAGCTTGTAGATCTGCTATTTTTGAATAGCCCAAATAAATCTCAAAATGACACAGATGCGTTCCCGGTTTGAATGGGTTAATAGCTATCTCCCCCTGTAGTTTTCTGACAGATGCTTTTTCAGGACAGTTTTGAAAGAAGCCAGTGTTTCACATCCTTTAATGGATGATGTCAGGGCATTCCACATTATGCTGGCAGAGTAGTAGAATGTTTTTTTCCCCCCCTGTGTTAAATTTGGGGGGCACCAGATCGTGGGTACTCCCTCTGGTGTTGTTGGCTGTGGGTGTCACTCACTCTGTATGATTTAGGTATGTTTCCCCGACCCTTTCTGGATCATCAGGGCACGCTTGAAAATCTTGATACTGCTAATCGCTGCCATGGTAAGCGGTCATACGGGTGGAATGTGTGCACTTTTCAGAGCATGCTTATGTTAAAGATCAATCAATCGATTGTGTTCCACTTGGATCAATGGAACTAACATACCTTTAATTTTCTTTTCATTAAAATTTCTTTTTCATTTTTATTTATTCCATTTCTTATTTTATTATTATTATTATTAGTTGTTTATGTATAGAGTAGTACTGCCTGAATACCAGCGCCAACACATCAAATAGAGTAGTACCGCCTGCAAACCAGCACACACTCGTCAAACAGAGTAGGCGTCGCTTACTCTGGGGAGGGGGGGTTAAATCTTTGGAACCCCGATCTACACTGTAAATTGCTGTGTTCATTTAACTCTGAGAGGTACAGACCCTGTGCCAAGTGTCCATTTGGACACCCTGTTCGGTCCCCGAACCGCACATTGAGCACCAGCGATGTCGGAGGTAACGCCGGGGATGTTCTCAATGCCCCCAATCAGGACGGTTAAACATTTCCAGGACAGGAATCCGATTATTGCTCATATCTCTGCCATCGCCTTTGAGCCCATGCAGATCAAACAGAGCGATGCAGTATGAAAAATGAATGAGTCTGCGGTATCGGGGCTGTGTTGTCTTGTTGACTAGCTTTGGGGACGACATCCCGTGAATCAATAAGTCATGAGCAATCTCCCTGTCCCATTGATTAGCAGCGTTAGACACGCCGAAGGCTTGATCCGAGACTTCTTGTTGTTATCATTAATTGATTTTGAGTGCTGAGTCAAGTCTGCTACATTCTGTCAGTGTTTTTTATGCCTCCGATAGCGACATCCATGGCAGGAGACATTAGGCATTACTTTTCAGGATTCAAAGTACATTTACTCAAGTACTTAAGTACAGTCTTGACATATTTTTACTTTAATTGAGCATTTCGTTTTCAGTACTTTTACTACTCCACTACATCTCAGAGGCAAATATTGTACTTTTACTCCACTACAATTGTTTGACAACTTTAGTTATAGTTACTTTTCAGATATAAATTATGATATTATGAAACGTACATTAGCCACTTTAGCCCTATTTTATACCTAGGCTATTTGAAAATAGCCGATCTACAAGCGCACAACGCGTCGCATCGCGACGCGTTGTGCGCTTGTAGATCTGCTATTGTCAAACATTTGAGTACTTTTACTTTTGGTACTTTAAGTACATTTTTATACCAATACTTTTGTACTTTTACTCAAGTACATTTTTAATTCCGGACTTTTACTTGTAACGGTGTACTTCTACATTGCAGTATTGATACTTTTACCTAAGTAACACATTTGAGTACTTTTTCCACCACTGCACTCTAGTATGACTAAGTAGAAAATTATTTTACGAAACAACACAAAAAGTAAGAAATATGGAGATAAGAAGTTTCTGCCCGACAACAACGAAAGATACTACTGACAGTAACAATAATCTAAATAAATGTACTATAGCCAAAAGAATACCACATTTAATAGTGTTATACTTAAATGTTTTTAAACTGGAAATAACCAAGCTTACAATGTGTCCCATCATGCCGCATTGTGAGCTTGTAGATCAGCTGTTTCCTCCATGCGACACTGGTGCGTAACTAAGTTTAACACAATTGTATCACTGCCAACCAGCAGCCATTCTACTCCGAACAGAACAGCTGCAGCGTGTAAATTGGAATCCCCCTTATTTCCTTAATCATGCATTTCTGATTGCTCTCTTATCAAACGGCTACATCGCTGCTGTTGGGTGGAAACCTTGTATGTCAAAAGGCGTTACTCTTCAGGAAATGGTAAAAAGTACCTGTGTTCCAATGGATCCGATGTAGTTTTTATTTAGTCACAAGCTCTTGTTAATATTTTCATTGGTCCAATATTTATACAAACCCACCTACACTTTTAAAAAAGTAAAACAAATAAATATATAGTGTTAATAGAAGATGTACAAGCTCAAAGCACGTTGCAAGGCGGCTACTTTCGCTTTTTTCGCGTGACTCGATGACAAAGTATAGGGCTGAAAATATGGAGATACAAGGTTTTCTCCCTGACAGCGACGATATCCATTTCCCAAAACACGGGCAGTGCCCCTGGCTTCTCAAAGGCGATGCAAGAGGTGTCAGTCAGTGGCTAAACGCTTCCCCACTGGTCGTTTATACTGTAATTACCCCCGGCGCTCGGACTGTAACATCAAATAATTCATAATGAATTACATAATAAATGTAGAACAGAGGGAAGGGGGGGAGGGGAGGGGACTATTACTAAGGCAGGCAGCTGTTAAAATGAGGGACTTATTTTCATCCATGACTAGGCTTTGAGAGAAGATGTGAACATCAATATAATAACGTGCAGGGTATTCCTTTAAAGTGTCTTACAACGCTGAGAATGCCGACATTTATTTCAGGGGTGCTCGCTCCGATCAGGATTTCTGGGTCGAATCCCGATCACTGATTCTTTTCATCAGGACTGGACAATACTGAGATTATACTGGGAAAAAAAGTACTAAAGTACTAAAATGTTTGGAAAATAGCATATCTACAAGCTCACAACGCGTCGCATCGCAACGCGTTGTGAGCTTGTAGATCGGCTATTTTCAAATAGCCTAAGTATAAAATGGGGCTAAAGTGGTTAATGTATGTTTTCTCTCCAAAGTAACTAGTAACTAAAGTTTTCAAATAATTGTAGTGGAGTAAAAGTACAATATTTGCCTTTGAGATGTAGTTAGAAGTAAAAGTATTGAAGATTGGAAATACTCCAGTAAAGTAAAAATACCTTAACATTGTACTCAAGTACAGCACTTGAGTACAATTTGAGAAAAACTAAAGGTTGTCTCTGCTACTAGTATCTGTACCGGCTGTCTCTTCTTAGAATGGACATACTCACGTAATGTACAGTAAATGTACCTACTGTAACATGGTACTTAAGTACAGTACTCGAGTAAATGTACGTGGTTACTTTCCACTACTGCCCAAGGCGACGCCAGCCAAGCTGTGCAGAGTTGAGACACTTTCAAGTTCATGTTGGTGTATCCTGCTGTCTGAACACTTTGAGCCTCCAATGACTTTGCCCATTCAATTCTCTTTAAATAGCTAATCAGGAGACCACTTAACGTATAAACGCGTGCACCGAGTCCAGAGACACCCATCGATTGTACAACTAACGGAGGGCAATTCACCGTCTTAGGAAGGTCTTCTTTTTGTATTCATTTTTTACACTCAGTGAACAGCCCAGGTCAAGTGGCACTAGAAGAAGATGGGGAAAGTATTATGTATCTTCAGAAGAAGACCTTGTGTTGATCGAGACGTAATTGACCGGCAGCAAGTTACTTAAAGCACACACTTTGACAGAGGTTTGGGTTGTGTAGTTAACTTGCAATGTAACTAGTCCAATTGGTGACATATATTGCTCGATTGCGCGGTTGATTAGAAATTAGCCTCGACCTCCAGGCTTTTATTGTGTTTTGCTCAAAAATAAGAGCCTGGACCAGCCTGTTAACGTTCCTGGAATAGGAAGTGTTTCATTTCCCCCAACCAACCGGAGTGCAGCGGGCGTCGCTCCAAATGTGTGACGTCAGGGCTCTCAATGCTAAACATTGGGGGAGGAGGAGGGGCAAGGGGCGGGGGCTGACGCACAGATCGGTGAACCGATGGGATCTCACAGAATTTTTCTCCGGAGATTTTGAACCCTCCCCTCTAGACCAGATATCACACACGCCAGGGCAGCCTACTTGCAATGTAACTGGTCCAATTGGTGACATATATTGCTCCATTGCGCGGTTGATTAGAAATTGACATACGTTGTACCTGTGAAACAGCTCTCAAAGTCACTCTTTTAGCACATAAACAAACAAAAGATTCTGACAATATAGAACATCACAACACACAGTATTTCTTTCTTTCTTTCTATCTTTGTGTCAGCTTCCTGTAGTTTTTACTATTTGAAGATCAGTGGATCTAGTGAATGTCTCAACATCAAGTTGACATTTTCACTATAGATATGCCGAAAAATGGTCATCACTGACATCATGCAGTAGTACTGACGTCATCTCATGATCATTGGTTCTCAAAGGGGGGTCCGGGGACCCCCAGAGGTCCTTGGGGGGTACCAGGGGGTCCCCAGCTAAATTAGTTAAAGACGGGGTGCCGTGATTTTCAATGATCCCCCCCCCCCAAAAAAAAAACATAATCATCAGGTATTATGGTTATACTAGGAGGAGGTTTTTTTTCAAAAAAGTGTACAGAAATTGTTAAAATTATGTTTTTTGTGGACACGCCTCCAGTTCATTAAGTATACCTGGTTCTCACTTTAGCACCTCCTCCACCACCTTAGCACCACCCACCTGTCCTAGTCCCTCCTCCTCCTCATGCCCACACCTGTTGTGTTATGATAATGAGGGGGAGGGTATGTTTTTACTATGTCACTAAAGGGCTGTTTTTCTATTGGCACGTTTGACCCTCAAGGTTTCAGCCTCCAGGTAGAAACTCAAAATAGTCAGAGATGACATAAAACAGCATAAAAACACCACCAGGGGGCTTAACACATTGACTGCCATCGGCTAATCTCAGAACGTCCATCGTAGTGCCAAGCAATTTCTTACCTTTTTTGTTTTTTTGATTCCGTCATAGGCCCCGCTAAATCCGTTTAAAATCCGCGTTCATTTGGTTCGACACAAACACGGGACCCGACCGAACAAAACGCTGAAAACCGTGCGGCGATCCGACACTGCATTCTGGAGAACGAGAGGAAAACGCTAAAATGGTGGATGCGGTGAGAAAAACAACAAGCCAGAGATAATGGCGTCCAAAGTTGACCGCTAGACAGGAAACGGAGGCGGGAGAAAAACCGGAAACAGTATTATTTCGTTTCCGGTCCGCCCACTTCGAGACCGGAAGTGCAAAACAAATCCGGAATCTGCACCTGCACGATTTAACATGGGAAAACTACGGGACTACGGGCTACGGGAACGGCAGTTAACGGTTGGATTTAACGGCCCGTAGGACTACGGGCCTGGCAGTGGATGTGTTAATGAAGTTCTATCAACCTCATAGACACATGAAAAACAGAAAAAGTGCAAAACCATGGCACCACCTCTTGAATGATAGCGTTGCAATCATTTGAACCACTTTATCCATGTTCTATACTTTGGCTATTCAAAAATAGCAGATATACAAGCTCAGATATACAAGCTCATAGTGCGGCACTCGGTGCCACGCTATGAGGTTGTAGATCTGCTATTTTTGAAAAATCCCTGGCAAAAGATATTTTTTAGATGGGGGGGGGGGTCAGCAGCCAAATACATATCATTTTGGGGGTCCTTGACATGACAAAGTTTGAGAAACACTGTCATAGATGACTGACGTTATAGACTGGCCTTGGGTACTGGCCGTGAATGACAGCTGTTGCCTGTGAATGACAGGTACCGCACTAAACCAAGTGATTCTCAACCTTTTCCATTTCAAGGACTCCACTTTTGATAAAAAAAACAAGTTTCTTTTTTTTTATCTCTGGGACAGAAAATACATTTTCAGAAATAACTCATGCAGCATTCAGGATAAGCGAGTGACATTGGACGTGATGAAACAAAAGCAGACAAATTGGAGCTGGAACACTATAAATGTGAAGCTGACGTATATGCTCCAGTCAGATGGGTTTGCCACGTGCATTTTCAGACTCAGAGCACGTATATTTGAATGGTCAATCATTTAATTGTGTTCCAGCTTGGATCAATGCAACTAATATAGTATACTTTAAAATCCTATTGATCAATATTGATTTTTTTTTTGTCATTTTGTAAAAAAAGAAAAGAAAAGAAAAAAAAAGTTTTATGATCATTAAAATGTTAATAATGTTTTGCCAATTATTCAGGGGCCCATTTGCAGTATCCTCAGGGCCCTGGCCCACAGCTGACTGTCATGTCATAGATTCTATGACACGTCTATGACGCATGACAACATATTTGGGCACGGTATCAGCATGATCGCAGCCCCATTGACTTCCATTATGAATTAAAGTTAAGCATTTAAAACAATTATAAGACCTATGTGGGGGGAAAAAAAAATACGGTTCAGACAGACAGACAGACAGACAGACAGACAGACAGACAGACAGACCAGACCAGACCAGACCCTCTTGCACGGGACCAGACTCCTGCAGAGTCGTGCCGTAACGCTATGATTGCTTTTTTTTTTATCTGTCGGAAAGGTCAAAGGTCTAGGTCACAATCAAGTTCAAGGTCAACATTAATAGTGTGTCATACGCATAACGAGACGTTGGTGCAGGCACAGGGTTTGCATTTTTATATTGACCTTGTGACTTTAACATGATTTTGTTTAGCATTTTTGTATACAGCATACAGTAGCTGTTTTCTTTTGACCCCTTTTTCCTTCATTCCTCCCCTCACACATTATTTATGTGTTGTCACTGCTGTTGTATCCTACTGAATTATGTACCTGCCAGTGAGGAGCACCTACCGTGAGGACGTATAGCTTCCATCCTGCTCCTCCCGCCCAACACTCCCTGCTGACACCCCAGCCCGTAGGAGTACATGCGCGTGACTAATATCCCCCCGGCTTCCCTCCTCCGAACACAGGCCAGTTGTGTTCGTGTAGACGCTTGACAAAGCCAGATGTGCCACGGTGGATTCAAACCCCTAGACTCTGTGATGGCGGTCAGGCACTTTACCACTGTGCCACCCAGGTGCCCCTATCCCGTCATGTTAATGTGTGTTTGTTTGTACATGGACATGCACACGTATGTAACTACTGTAACAAAATTAGCAAATTGTCAAAATTAATTTAACTCTAGTCTTTGTGAAAAGTCTTCAAACATAGCAAAAATAGCATATCTACAACCTGCCTGAATCTCGCCCCTGACTAAAACATACAATAAAAAACTGAAACCAAACTAAAACTAAACCTTTTAAAAAAAAAAACTAAAAACTAAACTGAAACTAAACTTTAACAATGAATTTGAACACAAATGAAAACAATAAGCAAAAAGAAAAAAAAAACGTAATGATAAATGGATTTTCTGGTTTTCTAGGTGTCTATCAGTGGTGGAAAAAGTATTCAAATGTTTTACTTAAGTAAAGGTACAGTATCAATACTGCAATGTAGAAGTACTCTGTTACAAGTAAAAGTCTGATGTTCAAAATGTAATGAAAAGTACAAAAGTATTGGTATCAAAACGTACTTAAAGTACCAAAAGTAAAAGTACTGAAATGTTTGAAAATAGCCTAGGTATAAAATAGGACTAAAGTGGTTAATGTGTGTTTTATAATGTAACCCTAACCCTAATGTAATATCTGAAAAGTAACTAGTAACCAAAGTTTTCAAATAATTGTAGCGGAGTAAAAGTACAATATTTGCATCTGAGATGTAGTGGAGTAGAAGTAAAAGCATTGGCAATTGGAAATACTCAAGTAGAGTACAAATACCTCAAAACTTAAGTACAGTACGTGAGTACATGTACTTAGGTACTTTCCACCACTGGTGTCTATGCACGGAATGACAGTCCGTGCGATGTATACTAAGTTGTGTGAGATCGGGTTGGTATGTACAGTATGTTGGCCTCTGACGGAAGTGGAAAAAACAGCGGGGAAAAAAAAACGAAAACTTCCCTATCAAACAATCAATCACAGATCAAACATTTCTCACCGGCTTGTTCCAGCGTGCCGCGGATGGACAGCGGAGGAATCAATCGATGGCAGTAATCATGGCTAACTTACATGCCCGGAATGTTAAAGGAGCCTCTAGGAAACCGCCGGGGCTGCCTGCTGTTCAAACCCCCGGGAGGATTTATGACCCCTATATACCCGCAGCCCGACAGAGCAGCGCTAACGGCGCCGCCCGATCAACATCATACATACTCGCCTGATGGAGTGCTCGGCGTTTCAGGGAAAAAAATCACCACCCTCTCGCTCGGGTGCCAGGAAGCGATAATGTTTCATAATTCTGCCAGGATGTGTTTAAAAGCTGTACTGCATGCGATCTGTGGGGACGAGAATGGCTCTTCTAGGTAGAGATGTGTACCGATCAAAATGTTTCCTTCCCCGATACTCCATAAGTTGCGTATCGGTCGATACCGAGTACCGCTACGATACCAGTGTGGGATTGAAAAAAGAAAGATAGTCTAGGACAGTGGTTCTCAAAGTGGGGTCCACAAAAAAAAACACTCACACCTCAGGGTTCCTTTAAGGGGTTCCAAATGGACCCTTACAGGTCTGTAACTCTGAGAGTGTACAAACGGAACCAAATGGACCCTTACCATTTGGTTCCATTTGTACACTCTCAGAGTTATGGGAGTCCTTGAAATTAAAAGGTTTGAGAACCACTGATATAGGAATAAATTGCAATTCCATTAATAATAGTCAAAGGGATATTTCACTTTAAAAAATAAATTGGGTCATATACCGTCTACTCAGGCTTTTGTGAGCCCCCCAGACAGTTTTTAAGTTGCTTAATTCAGTATTTAGATATTTGATATTCATTTTATCAGACACGCCCCCTTCCTATACAAACCCATTATGAATTCAAACTCCATTTTTAACATGTTAAATTCATCAATAACACCCGTCCTTGGTTCTAGTCACTCATCCTGCCCTCCTAATACGTGAGGGGCAGTGTTTTTTCAATTACTTTTTTCATTTATTTAAACAAGAAAATGTATTGTAATTTGTTTTTTTTTCATTTTCCCAAAGAAATATAAAATATAAATGAAAAAATAAATTGAAAAAACACTTATTAGAAGGACAATATCAGTCACCAGAACCAAGGACGGGTGTTTCCGATGAATCCATCAATGTCAAAATGGAGTTTGAAGTTACAATGGGTTTGTATAGGAAGGGGGCGTGTCTGATAAAATTAATATCAAATATCTAAATACTGAATCAAGCAACTTAACACATTGCCTGCCAGAGTTTTTTCGGAAAAGTCTGTAGCCTCTGCCAGGGTTTTGCCATGATTTTGGTACCTGTTCGCGTAGCCACAGATTTTTTTCCTCCAGTATGATTGATCCCCAGATGGTTTCTAATCACAGATGAGATTCAGGTGTGGTTTCACAAATGTCAACGAGGTCATTTTGACCTCGTTGACATGTGTTGTTTGATGTTTCAATATAGCTCAAAACCAGTAGTTTTAAACCAAAAAACAAAGTGAATTGTTTGTCCGTTTGAATTTTAACATTGAAGTGAATGGAGCAGCAAATCTTCGAACATTTTTAGCTCCTAATCTGTTCGTAATTCGACAAGGGTTGAAATTATAAAAAAAATCATAAATTAAAAAAAAAAAAAAAAATTGAATTTTTTTTTTTTTTTTTCTCCTTTTTTTCCATGACGTATATATACGTCTTTGGCGGACAACAGCTGATAATTAAAAGACGTATATATACGTCATTGGCAGCCATTGTGTTAAAAATACCATCATGTAGAAATAGCCTGTTACAAGTAAAAGTCCGGTAATCAAAATTTACTTGAGTAAAAGTACAAAAGTATTGGCATGAAAATAGCCGATGTACAAGCATCGCGACGCATTGTGAGCTTGTAGATCGGCTATTTTTAAATGGCCGAAGTATATGCTGTATAGGCCAGAAGTGGTAATGTATGTTTTGTAATAATTATTCAAAACCTTCAAAGTAACTATAACTTAGTTTATAAAATAACTGTACTGGAGTAATAGTATGAGGCAAAATGATATTTGCCTCTGAGATGTAGTGGAGTAGAAGTCAAAGTATGGAAAATTGTACTCAAGTACAATACTTGAGTAAATATACTTAGTTACTTTCCACCACTGCCATTAGCCCACTTCACGGAAATGTCCCAAATTCTCATTCATGGATGGCGTTGGCAAACGTGTGCTTTACAATTCACTCGACATTTGGATAGAGAGAAGTCATGTGCTCCGCCATGAACTTCATCCAACCCTCCAGTCCAGAGGCTGTTACAAAAAAAACAACTGGTGCACTTTCCCTTTTTTTGTCTCACTTTCCTGTGTCCTAAACCCAGTTTGTCTCCCTTCCTCCCTGCCTCCCTGCCTTCCTGCCTCCCTCCCTGCCCTCCTTTTGCAGTCTGAGACCCAGCGGCACACATACAGTACAGGTTGGCCTGTCTCCACAGAGAGAGAGAGAGAGAGAGAGAGAGAGAGAGAGAGAGAGAGAGAGAGAGAAAACAGTTGAGTAAATATCTCGACATGGAGAGAGACAATAATCCATTAAGACCGGGAACGCATCTGTGTAATTTTAAGATTTCTTTGGCTATTCCAAAAATTGTGGACAATTTCAGCAAATCTTTGAATATATATGTTTTAAAGCGAACATTATTAACTCCGATCTGTGCTTCAGGGGGTCCCTGGAACAACATATTTTGAGATGGAGGTGCGTGGCCAAATACATATCATTTTGGGGGTCCTTCACATGGAAAGGTTGGAGCACTGATATAGCAACACACTGTTAGTATTTAGAAAACATTTTTAGATGTATTTGGCTGCGGACCCCCATCTCTCATTATCTGCACATATTTTTTGAAAAATAGCAGATCTATATCTGCTATTTTTGAATAGACAAAGTATAAAATATGGATGAAGTGGTTACAATGACTGTGACGCTTTATTAACACATTTGGCTGGGGACCCCCTTGTACCCCCCCCAAGGACTTTGAGAACCGTCGCTCTATAGTAATAGAGAGACACTGTACAGCAGGGTTCCCCAATAGGCGGCCCGCGGGCCATTTGCGGCCCGCGAGAGCAGAGCCGCAGGAAGGGTGGTGCGAACGGTGCGGCCGCACCGGGCCCCGCGCTACGGGGGGCCTCGCAAAAAAACGTGATTTTTTTTTTTTTAACATGACACCCAACTTAATGTTTTGAGGGCAAAAATAACCGCAAATAACCACCCAAAACTCGGATATATCCAACAGAAACCGCAAAAAAATCGCGCGCGCGCGGGTGCTCGCCAACTCCGCACCGGGCCCCGCATTTCTCCCAGACGGCTCTGCGCGAGAGGCAACTGTGCGGCCCGCGACGACTCCTGTAATTTTTTTTTTTTTTTTTGAAAAACAATAATATCTGTATTACTGTTCAAGCAGACCAACAAACACATCTGTAAGTCAATTGTTGATTCTGGACTTATTTTGATTTTCAGTATGTACAACTGGCTGCTGTTAATCTGTATTACTTTTCAAGCAGACTTATTTTGTTTCCAGAGTGCATTTTTTTTCCTTTTGTGACCCTCTTTGTGACCCTCAACACAGGATTTAAGAATCCCAGGCCTAAAATAACACAGTGTCAAATTAGCTCGATTAGAGAAAAAAAACGAATAAAAAACTAAAAAAATTGCGCACTCTCGCTTTGCGTGCGTGCACAATGTCCCTGGCCCTCGGCTTCGTACCCGAGACATAATTTGCCCCTTGGGGAAAAGTAATTGGGGAACCCTGCTGTACAGTATCTATACTCTATATACAGTTGTAAACGTGTGGACATAGAGAGAGACATTACAGTAAACAGTAAATTCCTCAGCTTAGACAGACAGTACAGTGCGCTTGTAGATTGGCTATGGTGTGAGTCAGGGGGTGAATTACTGCTCTATCTATACAGTATTATGATAATAACACAATCAGCTCCCCCAAAACCGTACACTGCCCAAATCCAATAATACCATGAAGGTGAGCAGACGGAGACAATGAGCATATTATTATTATTATTGTCTCCGAATCACTTTATCCTCCCAGCGCAATGGCTGCAGAGGAAATGTTTTTTTTTTTCCGTGAATGGAGAGATAACAGATGTAGGGCGGTAGATCTGCTACTTTCAAAATGTTGTAATGCATTTGAAAACGTGTACACTCTGCATAATCATTTTAGTTATGGAAGTACATTTTCATGCCAATACTTTTTTTCTTTTACCTAATTAAGTACATTTTTGATATCAGACCTTTACTTGTAATCAGGGTATCAGGCTATCAGCAATTATGGTGTTGCTGACCTGAGGAGGCCGATTCTACAATAAATGACTTTTAAATCCGTAGTTCTCAAACCTTTTTCGTGCCAAGGACCCCCAAAAATATATGTATTTGGCAGCGGACCCCCCCATATGAAAATGTTTTGTGCCAAGGACCCCCAGAAGAGAAAGTCTGCCTTCAAGAATGCAATATTATTCAACGTTTTTCAAACACTTTCAACGTTTAAAATAGAAAAAAAACAAAAATAGCAGATGTACAAGCTGCCAGAACTATTTTCACTTTTCATTGTTATTCATGCCAGAGATTTTTCAATGGGAAAAAAAAAGTACTCAGGAGCCGAGATACAAAATTTTAAAGTTTTAAGTTAACAAGGAAGTGTATGAGAGTAAAGATCTTCGAAAATTCATATCTCCTTGGTCTTTGGGTCAAAAAAAAAAAAAAAAAAGTAAAAAAAAAAAAAAAAAAAAAATTGAATTTTTTTTGAAAAAAATATTTTTTTGCTAATATCGAATTCATTCGATCTTGGCAGGCAAGTGATGATAAGCTAATATCGAATTAATTCGATCTAGGCAGTCAATGTGTTAAAGCACGGAAACAACAAAATGACACAGATGCCACAGATCGGAGTACGTCTTCCACCTGGAAACGAATGTATTCCTGTCTGGGTGGCTCGTACAGTATGCATGTCATGTGATGAGCGGCGCGTGCTTATTGTCACGGTTGCTATAACGCACGCCAGCCCGGTGCCTATGTCTTTCTACGGCGTGCTCTGGACGGGCACCAGCTTCTGCTGAGAGAAAAGGGCACTACAGTGACGGGAGCGTGTGGCCCGTCTGTTGCACATGGCTCCCTGCGCAAAGGGCCCACGTCACGTGACGTCAGGGGACACGGGGCCCTGGGCACACGCCACGCACACGCGGGCAGCGGGCAGGCACCGCGTTTGCCAAGGCCCCTCCGCCTCACGCTGCGTCGGTGGCAAGGTGGGACATATGCCGCGGCCGAAAGTAGAGCCCTGTCCATTAGTCACACACACGCACGTGTGCAAGCATACGCACACACACTCCTCGCAGAGAGAGAGAGAGAGAGAGAGAGAGAGAGAGAGAGAGAGAGAGAGAGAGAGAGAGAGAGAGAGAGAGAGAGAGAGAGAGAGAGAGAGAGAGAGAGAGAGAGAGAGAGAGAGAGAGAGAGAGAGAGAGAGAGAGAGAGAGATACAGAGAGAGAGAGAGATACAGAGAGAGAGAGAGAGAGAGAGAGATACAGATACAAACAGAGAGAGATACAAACAGAGAGAGATAGACAGACATATACAAACAGAGAGAGATAGACAGACATATACAAACAGAGAGAGATAGACAGACATATACAAACAGAGAGAGATAGAGACAGATAGAGCGACACTGAGAGAATGACAGACAGACAGACAGACAGACACAAACAGAGAGAGACAGACAGACAGACAGACAGACACAAACAGAGAGAGACAGACAGACAGACAGACAGACAGACAGACACACACATAGAGAGAGAGAGAGAGACAGACAGACAGACAGACAGACAGACAGACAGACAGACAGACAGACAGACAGACAGACAGACAGACAGACAGACAGACAGACACAAACAGAGAGAGATAGAGGCAGAGACAGATAGACAGACATATACAAACAGAGAGAGATAGAGGCAGAGACAGATAGACAGACATATACAAACAGAGAGAGATAGAGGCAGAGACAGATAGACAGACATATACAAACAGAGAGAGATAGAGGCAGAGACAGATAGAGCGACACTGAGAGAATGACTGACAGACAGACAGACAGACAGACAGACAGACAGACAGTGACAGAGACATAAAAACAGAGAGAGAGAGGCAGAGACAGATAGAGCGACACTGAGAGAATGACAGACAGACAGACAGACAGACAGACAGACAGACAGACGGGAGCTGAAGCAAACGTTTAAATGGCGTTCCTTTTTATTTATCGTTCTCCAATCCTATCATTGTAGACGTTTTATCATCTTTGCATCATTCCATGTGGAATTCCACTCCCCCCAGCCGGCCTATCAGTCCTAGAGGTGTAAACATCACACGTGCGTCATGGCAATATATCTCTCTCACCGAATTGAATTTAGTCGAAAATTGAATTGAGAGAGCAGGCGAGGAGAGAGAGAGAGAGAGAGAGAGAGAGAGAGAGAGAGAGAGAGAGAGAGAGAGAGAGAGAGAGAGAGAGAGAGAGAGAGAGAGAGAGAGAGAGAGAGAGAGAGAGAGAGAGAGAGAGAGAGAGAGAGAGAGAGAGAGAGAGAGAGAGAGAGAGAGAGAGAGAGAGAGAGATCCCGTGCTGTGACAGATTAGCTGAAAGGTGTATGAGAGAGATGGAGGCAGTGAGAGAGAGAGAGAGTACAAGAATGCCTCAGATCGAGCATTCAGCCACATTTATGCTTCGGAAATAGCAGACAAGTAATGCGTTGTGAGCCTGTCTGCTATTGTAGGCCTATGTTAGAAGCATGACACCATCATATAAGACAAAGTATATAAATAGAACTTAAAAAGGATAATCGGGTGCGCACGGGTGGCGAAGCGGTAAAGTGTCTGGTCCAGCACCACGGAGGTTGTGGGTTCGAATCCACCGTGGCGCATCCGGCTTTGTAGACCGTCTATTCGGTCAAGGGGTTCGGGGGAGAGAAGTCGGGTGGGAAGGGTGATATTATTAGCCTGATTATCAGCCTGACGCTGCGTGGAGCTTCAGTCTGACTTTGGCTGCAGTGTCCGCTATTACAAGGGGGTGGGGGATTCGAATTTCCCTAAACCAATCACGAGAGATCCACGGATCCGCCTACATCTGACGTCATCGCACAGCTTGTTTTAGCAGATATTCGCTGATTGGCTTGTCGTTAGACCCACCCCCACCTCCGACTCTCATTGGACGGTACTTTTTGTATCGAAGATATCCTATAGGCTCACATTTCAAGACCAAGAGGGAGTCCACTCAGCGAGTTGGCGGAGTCTATGGTTTGGAACCAGGCGAGTGATATATGTCACTGCACGTACTATGGGCTGGGGGCGGCACCTGTCAGCCAGTGTTAATTTTGTCGACTAAGACTAAGACTAAAAGACTAAGGTTTTTTATATTTAGTCGACTAAGACTAAATGCTAAACGACTAAGGCTAAACAATTTCAGAAGACTAAAATAGGACTAAAACTAAATGGTGTGTTATTCAAAGGACTAAGACTAAGACTAAAGCTGAATTTGCTGCAGTGTAATTGTTTTTTGACTAAGACTAAGACTAAAAGACTAAGGTTTTTGATATTTAGTCGACTAGACTAAGTCTAAGACCAAACATTTTCAGAAGACTAAAGTAGGACTAAAACTAAATGGTGTGTTATTCAAAAGACTAAGACTAAATCAAAATTTGTTGTCAAAATGAACACTGCTGTCAGCAGGGAGTGTCGGGCGGGAGGAGTAGGACGGAGGCTCTATTATGTCCTCCCGGTGGGGGCTCCTGCTGAGTCAGTAGGATGCAACGGCAGTTACAACACACAAGGGACCTATTGGGGACCCCCATGGGTCACGGTTTCATCATTAGTTAATCATTACACTGAAAAAATCTAGTCAAATCCTCCAGTGTTGAGCATACACACGGTTTGGCTCCATTTGTACACTTTTACAGACCCGTACGGTTCAATTTCGAGTGTCCGTGAAAGAAAACGCTGCAGAAATTGTTTAAGCCCTTTGAATTGACATCTTTACATCTGTGTTTTGTAAACAGATTACAAGTTTTACACTGTATATTCTTGTCGCCCTGGGTGAATGCGGAACCTTTGCCTACAGAGAAGCTATAAGCTCTCGACTCGATGGCTGTAATCTTCCCCGAGATTAAACGCTCCAGTGTGAGCCTTTGTGTACAATGAACTGCCGCTCGCTAACTGAAAGGGGACATTTTAGTCGTGCCTATAAAGCTCTCACAGAGGGAGAGCAATCGGCGACCAGTTTAACCCATTAAGACCGGGAAAGGGATTTCTTTGGCTATTTTGGGAAAATCGTGAACATTTTAGCAAATCTTTGAATATATACATGTTTTTAAAGCGAACATTCAAATTTTTGCTTCTGGGGATTCTACAAATGTCTTCTAAAACCTAACTTAAAACAAAAAAAAACGTATGTCGCTATTATATAGGTGGTGCTCAAATCATTTTCATGTCAAGGGCCCCCCAAAATGTATGTATTTGGCCGCGGACCCCCATCTCAAAATATGTTGTTCCAGGGACCCCCAGAAGCAAAGATTCGAGTAACAAATGTTCGCTTTTAAAAATAAATATTCAAAATATTCAAAGATTCAAAGATTTAAAAAAACAAAGCTTGTAGCGTGGCACTCGGTGCCACGCTACAAGCTTGTATATCTGCTATTTTTGAATAGCCAAATAAATCTTTAAATGACACAGATGCCTTCCCGGTCTTAATGGATTAATAAAGAAGTTAACTGGCGAAGTGTTGAGACGACATCTGTCACCGGGCAGCTCTGCTGGGCGATCCAGTGGAGAAGTATTGCACTTTCATGCCTCGTAATGGAATGCTGGAGACTTTATTTAACCACTGTCAACCTGCGGAGTCCCTGGTTTGGACATGCCAGTATCAATGGTGGACAAAGGACTCAACCCCTGAGTCAAAGTGTAGGGGACTTCAATGTTTTTTCAGGCTAAGGAGCCCTTCGCTGAGAGAGAGATGAAGCAGGGGCCCCCCACATGTATTGTATTGTGTTGCGGATTAAACCTTTTCATAGATTTCATAAATTACTTCTTAGATTAGTTTGACAGCACTATCGTTGTTATATAAATCAGTGGTTCTCAAACCTGTTTCATGTGAAGGACCCCCAAAATGATATGTATTTGGCCGCGGACCCCCATCTCAAAATATGTTGCTCCGGGGACCCCCGGAGGCAAAGATTCGAGTTACAAATGTTCACTTAAAAAGAATACGTATTCAAAGGTTTGCACAAATTCAAAAATAGCAGATCTACAAGCTCATAGCGCGGCACTCGGTGAAGCGCTATGAGCTTGTGGATCTGCTCATTTTGAATAGCCAAAGTATAAAAGGTTAAAGTGGTTAAAATGATTGTGATGCTATATTGACACATTGGTTGGGGACCCCCTGGAACCCCCCCCAAGGACCCCTGGGAGTCCCCAGACCCCACTTTGAGAAAGAATGATATAAATGTATGTTTTATTGTTTTTTTGTTTGTTTACACATTATCTTTTCTATTAATATGGTGGATATAATGTGTATTCTAACCACTTAAACCCTCGATACATGGTAAACTCGGCCAAATGGAACCAAATGGACCCTTATGGGTCCATTTGGTTCCATTTGTTTACAGACCCGTACGAGTCCATTTGAACCTGACGTGGAGAAACAGTAACGTAATGCGTTCTCACATGTCTGGCCCGGCAAACCAACACGGATTCAGCAGAAGTGGCAGTGCACGGGGAGGGCGGCCGCATGTGCAGAAATGAGGCAATAACTTTGACTGATTTGCCGTGGGACGGTGAGAAAATGAGCAGATTGATGTGCACACGATCCCTTGCTGCCCGTGTCGGATGTAATATGCAGCGGAACTGGCCTCCAGGTCCTTTGTCTGTGTGCGGGGCGGACAGTTCCTGTGTTCTATAGGGGATTGAAGGACATAGGCCTTATGCTCCTTATTAACAAAAAGAAAGCCGAGGGATAGGATTGTTCCGTGCTTGTTGTGAATGCATCAGTGCATGTAGGGGGACGTCTGGTGTCTGGCCAACCTGGTAGGGCCATCCTGGGATCATGAGGCCTTGTGTGTTTGTAGGTATAGTCGGACATTTTTATGACAAAATCATACATTTTATTTTTGGGTCATTATATTTTCTAAAGGAAAAAGATAACAAAAGAAAGTACATTTTTGAAGAAAGTACAAAAAAACTAAAAAGTGTTTATGTAAAGTGGCTAAAACAAAACAAAAATGTTTGTGTGCCCTTCTTTCATTAGACCCCATGTTGTTCAAACTGAAAGATGTACCAGTCATTGTCTCAGCTGCCGGTCCTGTCCCCTCTGGCTATGGGATCGAGGGTTCTACAAACACACGCACACGCGCACACGTACGCGCGCGCACACACAAACACACACACACACACACACACACACACACACACACACACACACACACACACACACACACACACACACACACACACACACACACACACACACACACACACACACTGCATCGCTTATTTCTCACCTCAAATGTTTACAGATACATGATTTAATTAACTGTTTATGTTTAAAATGAGTTATGTAGCCTACAGTCTGGCCATCATCTTCAGTTGGATAAGCCAAAGAGTGTCTGCCTAATGAAAATCAGGTGCGAGTGGCGGAACAAGAGCTATGGGAATCATACCGGTTGAATGAAATCATCACGCAGCAGTGGTGTAAAGTAACTAAGTATATTTACGCAAGTACTGTACTTAAGTACAATTTTGAGTTACTTTAGCTTTACTCAAGTATTTCCCATTGTCTAGACAATTGGACAATGCGTCACATCACGACGCATTGTGACTGTGAGCTTGTAGATCTGCTATTTTCAAACATTGTAATAGGCCTACTTCTACTTTTGGTACTTTTTCCCCCACCACTGTCACGCAGTACGTTTGCGTTTGACTGGAGGTAATTTAAATTGGACTTTTAGGGACTTTTGACAAAAGAATACACACAAATGGATTTAGTTTTTCAAATCTCTTGGCATCTAATGATAGGTATGTCCTCATTAAGACCATGGGTATGCTCAAGCAAAGTGAGTGTATTTTTCTTTCCATTAGGGCTTTAAAGGGCACCTCTTAATGGATTACTGTTTACTGTTTATATTTCACATCCAAGGAAAGCACTGAATGTACCCGGTAAAATGTCACACTTTATCTCATTCTCTTTATTACTCCACGTAACTAACTGTATGCTACAAACACAATTATAGCTTTTGTTGTTGCAAAGCAAATAGACGCCTTAACAGCCAACGTCATGACACTGATTTACCAGTATGCGTGTGCAGGTCGGCAGCAAAAGAACCCCACCACTCATGAGATGCAATGTAACGTCACAGTCTCACGTGTAAAAATGCATCCCATCAAACTTTATGATGCTGTTTTTCTCCCAGTATGAAAGAAGAATGCTTAGGATTTTTACTGTGATCTCTCGCTCTTGAAATATATAATCCTTGGCTTCTGTTGTGTGTAAACAATAAAAGCAATTCAAAGCAGTTTTCCTCCAAACCCCGCCTCCAGTGGCTGTCATAAGAACGGAGGGAGCGCGCTATGATCATGGCCCCAGAACCTGCTTGGCTCGCGCAGCTGCAGCCCGTCAAGCCTAATTTATGCTCCGTCCCGGCCGAGAATAGCAGACCTCCAAGCTCACAGCGGTCGCATTCCACAACGCGGCTTTGAGCTTGTATGTCAGCTGTTCTCAATACCGTTGCGCCATGAAGTATATATGTCTCGCTAGGGCACACCTCACTAGCCAACACACAAGAGGAGCTTGAATGGACTGAAACCAGCGCTCCCCAAAACAACAGGTTTGGGGATCTGTTGGGAATTGATTACATGAAACAGTCACCTGTGCGTCCAGTCTCAATGTTTGTAAACAAATAATTGGTCTACACGGCACTACAATAAGAAGCCCCCGGTCCACGGAACTATCCACGGAACTGTCAATAATGCGAACTTACGAAACTCAGCAAACACCGCACCATGTGAATCACAATCATGGCTTTATTGGACTGTGAAATCAACAATTGCAATGTGCCTCATTAAGATTATACATACTTTTCAATGGATCAATCCAATTTTACTTGATAAGTAGCCCTTCGCTCTCAGACGACACAGTAACAATCCTCAATGTTAATTAATCCATTTAGGGAGTGTCAGTGGTGTAAAAAGTACTCAAATGTTTTACTTAAGTAAAAGTATCAATACTGCACTGTAGAAGTACTCCGTTAGAAGTAAAAGTCCGGAATTCAAAATGTACTAAAGTACAAAAGTATTGGGATCAAAATGTACTTAAAGTACCAAAGGTAAAAGTACTAATGTTTGAAAATAGCAGGTCTACAAGCTCACAGCGCGTCGCATCGCCACGCGTTGTGAGCTTGTCGATCTGCTATTTTCAAATAACCTAGGTATAAAATAGGGCTAAGGTGGTTCATGTATGTTTTATAATGTATTAATTTATATCTGCAGAGTAACTAGTAACTACATTTTTTCAAATAATTGTAGTGGAGTAAAAGTACAATATTTGCCTCTGAGATGTAGTGGAGTAAAAGTAAAAGTATTGGAAATTGGAAGTACTCCAGTAAAGTAAAAGTACCTCAGAATTGTACTGAAGTACTGTACTTGAGTAAATATACTTAGTTACTTTACACTACAGGAGAGTGTACACATGCAACCAAATGGACCCTTATGGTTGCTTCATACACTCTCAGAGCTGTTTCATGTCTAACTCTTAGAAATGTCCCGCCCCTGCTGAGGGGATTCTCGTCTTTGGGACACAATGTAATATTAGGGTGAAGATTAGCGTTGTGAGCCAGCCTCTGTTCGCTGTTTGGTGAGGATTATTATAGCTCACCACTACTTGGGAGGGAACGGCCGCTGTCCGTGGTTCTGAAGTTGATTTCCAAGCCTGTCACTATCCATGGTGCTGAAAGTGCCCATGTGGGGTGTCCACTCAAAACTACACACAGTGGTGTCAAGTAACTAAGTACATTTACTCAAGTACTGTCCTTAGGTATAGTTTTGAGGTACTTTAGCTTTTACTGGAGTATTTCCAATTGTCTATGCTTTTGCCTCTACTCCACTACATCTCAGAGGCAAATATTGTACTTTTACTCCACTACAATTATTGGAAAACTTTAGTTAGTAGTTTCTTTTCACTTTCAGATACAAATTATTACATTATGAAACAAACATTAACCACTTTAGTCATATTTTATACCTAGGCCATTTGAAAATAGCCGATCTACAAGCTCACAACGCGTTGCATCGCGACGCGTTGTGAGCTTGTAGATCTGCTATTTTAAAATGGCCTAGGTATAAAATATGACTAGGCCATTTGAAAATAGCTGATCTACAAGCTCACAACGCGTCGCGATGCAACGCGTTGTGAGCTTGTAGATCAGATCATTTTCAAACATTTTAGCACTTTCACTTTTGGTACTTTAAGTACATTTTGATGCCAATACTTTTGTAACTTGACCTTTGGCTCTGTACTTGCTGTCGGTCTGCTCTTTTGTCCCTCTACACCAAATCTCTTCACCAACAATAGCCAATCTACGAGCTCACAACTGCGACGGGTTGTGAGCTTGCAGATCTGCTCTTTTTCTTGAATGTTTCCCCCCAAAATAGGGACGCTATAGGACACAAGTAAAACAAAATTGAAAAAGACAAAGATTTGTGTAACTCTGAGGACCTCCTAGGGGTCTCGGACCCCCTGTTGAAGACCCATGGTGTATAAAGTTAATCAGCAGGCACGTTGTCCTCCTGCGTTGCTCTGAAGGTCATTGTGTTTGGAGGGAACACATGAAAAACAGAGAATGCACAGTGAAGTCCCGAGTTCTCATTTAACCGTGAGAGTGTAAAAGAAATAAATCAACGCTCGGGGGTTTACAGTGTGTGCCGTCCAGTGTGTGCATTTGTAAAAGCCAAGTGCAATGGTGGAAAGTAACTAAGTACATGTACTTAAGTACGATTTTGAGGTATTTGTACTTTACTTGAGTATTTCCAATCTTCAATACTTTTACTCTGCTCCACTACATCTCAGAGGCAAATATTGTACTTTTACTCCACTACAATTATTTGAAAACTTCTAGTTACTAGTTACTTTTCAGATATAAATGATTATATTATGAAACATACATGAACCACTTTAGCCCTATAATATACCTAGGCTATTTGAAAATAGCCGATCTACAAGCTCACATCGCGACGCGTTGTGAGCTTGTAGATCGGCTATTTTCAAACATTTTAGTACTTTTACTTTTGGCACTTCAAGTACACTCTGATGCCAATACGTTTGTACTTCTACTCAAGTAACACTTTGAACAAGGGCCTTTCACTTGTAACAGAGTATGTCTACATTGCAGTATTGATACTTTTACCTAAGTAGAAAATGTGAGTACTTTTTCCACCACTGCTGGTAGCCGGGGTGGGGGCGTGGCTGCAGGAGACACATGGGTTCATGTGATGAATGGACCTGCAGCCCCCAGAACAAAACGACTGCGGGACCCCACACGGCCTACACCCTCATATCCTCAGTCTTCATTTAGAGTGCAGGGGTCTTCAACAGGAGGTCCGGGACCCCTATAGGGGGTCCTCAGAGATAGGCTGCAGGGGGGCCGCCAAATCGTTGTGCGATATAGGGACTATCCTATACGGACGGCTCACCTTTCAAACGTTAACACTGAGAATTGTACGGTGCGGGAGTTGGGTGGCATGGATGTGCGTGCGTGCTTGCTTGTTTACATTGAATGCAGGCGAGTGTGTGTGTGTGTGTGTGTGTGTGTGTGTGTGTGTGTGTGTGTGTGTGTGTGTGTGTGTGTGTGTGTGTGCGTGTGCGTGTGCGTGTGCATGTGCGTGCAGATTACAGACATTCCAAAGTTTCAGAGAGCCTGCCATTGGCACTTCAGTGGAGCATCGGTGGATTGTCCAAGCATTGACACGGACAGAGGGGGGGATTTGCCAAGTGTGAAATGGTGCCAGGTGCGAATTGGCTTCATTTCACACCAGGCAAATCAGGCACGACATATAGGGGGAAAATACTATACAGGGAAAGATCAGGAAAAGTGAAGAGAAGTGTGAAGAGGTCAGATATCATGTCTGTATTGATTATGATCATCATTTGTGTAAAAGTATATATATTTGTTTGTATTGTGTTGCTCATTTTGCTTATGGGAGCCATATCTTTGATCAGATTGTAGGCCATGTCCTCTGGTAACATCACAGATTCTGATTAAATATCCTGCCCTCGTGCATGCATCCACGCCCCCCCCCCCCCAGAGAAATCTCATCGCACATGACCCTAAATTGAATTACGATCTTCCAATTTCTTCTCATTAGCCAGAGCAAATCGATTGTGCGCGGGCCTGATGAAGCGTGAAGCTTAATTTATACTCGCGCAAGGGTGCTGCTTGCCCCAAAATAAATGATCTACAACGACACACACCGATGCGTTGTTAGCAAATCTGTTCTTCAGTCAGGAACACTCACGTCAAAGTAGGTTTAACCATTTATTGCAAGAAATGGAAATGGGCTTGACCACTTACTATAGAGCCTAGATCCTCTACATGAAATCTCTTTGCCAGAAATAGCTGATTTACATGCTCACACGTGTCACATTGTGAGTTTTGCACGTTGTGAGTTTGTAGAGCTTGTAGATCCCATTTGCCGCAGAATAGGGACACTGGTGTTCAAGTGATTACATTTCTTCTGAAGGTTTTTCCTGGTGCTCATCCTTGTGTATGTACTTGGTACTACGGTGTGTTTAATAAACTCCAATTGCAATCATAACTGCAGATTCTCTCCCAATATTCGAACCACTTACGACCTCACAACGAGCTTGTAGATCTGCTATTTATGGCAAATGTTACCCCAGAATAGGGATGCTAGGGTTCAAGTGGTTAATGTAAAAAAAAAGGTTCCTATCACCTAAATATTTGGCGAAATCTCTGCCCTAGGGGTCCCGGACCCCCAGTTGAAGACCGCTGGTCTAAATTATCATTGATGTTGAGGGAGCGCTCGGGTGGCGCAGTGGTCAAGTCCCTGCCCACCACCACGGAGGCTGTGGGTTCGAATCCACCGTGGTGCATCCGGCTTTGTCGGGCGTCTATGCGAACACAATTGGCCTGTGTTCAGGAGAGGGAAGCCGGGCGTAGGGTTTTTGCCGAACTTTAGACTCGATTGTATTACCTTAATACACATTGTCATAAATACTATATGCTTCCAGTCGCTAGTCTAAAGTCTTCTTTCAATAATCATGATATGCGTTTTGGTAAATTATTTATTTTAAAATTGATGATAAAGTAGGGTATGCTCTAGGAGGGGCGTGGCTACCTTGTGATGCTTTGATTGACAAGCTACCCAACCAATAGAATTCATTCCCCACCCCCAATCTGCGGTCCCAACCAATAGCATTCATTTGCGGTTGCTTAGGATATGACGCGATATGGCACAATATAGAAAGATGGCAGTTTTGAAATTTTGCTGATTTAATTGCTGAACTATAGGCTTCATTTATGGTCTGTAGAGTCTATGGACGTAACGCTGGCCATTCTTTTTTACAGTCTATGTACAGCAGTGTGTGGGGAGGAATCAATTGGCATAACGACTAAATTGGGGAGAAAAAGGGGGTGGTACTATTGGTATTATTTGCTACTCTAAATAAAAAATATATAATTGTCATTGTAACTGGTGTCCACTTCGGCAGGGCGAGGGCTCCACCTTCCTCCAGCTGGGCGCGTCCATCGAGCAGCAGATCAACGGCATGTTCAAGGTGATGGAGGAGTACAACTGGGACAGCTTCGTGGTCATCACCAGCCTGTACCCGGGCTACGAGGCCTACGTGGACTACATCAAGTCCTTCACCGACACCAGCTACTTCATCTGGGAGCTGCAGGACGTGCTCACCTTCGACATGTCCGCCGACGGCCTCAACGACATCCGCGCGCGCCGCCTCCTGCAGCAGATCGACGCCCAGGTAATACCGGGGTTATCGTGGGTTAAAGGGGTAGTGTGTCACTTTGCCCTGTGTTTGCATATTAAAGGACAACTTGACCCATTTTCAACTTCATATATTTTCATATAATTGGTATTCACTAATGCTCATGATAATATAGTAGGCCTAACATTTTTGTCTACGCCGTCTGTGTCTCAGAGGAGAGCTGTGGGCAGTTCAGAAACCCACCTACCAGTGACATAATCGATGGGGAATCCAAGCTTTTGTTAGCTTGGATGGCTGCAGTTTCTATTAACTGCCGGCTTGTTATTCCTGGAAAGTTAGCATGCTATAATGGAAGCCATTGCTCTCACTTTAATAATAAAAAATAAAAAGACGTTGTTTGAAATAATAAAAAACCCTGCCTAATGATGATGTCACTGGTAGGCGGGTTTCTGAAGTATCCACAGCCCTCCTATATGAGACACACCATCAGGTCAACATTTGTGTCAGATCCTGTGTCTAGGTAAGACATGAGCTTTGGCACGATCTACATGATTTAATAAAGAGCATCCTTTTTGCAAGTTCCAGACAATGTGTGGGACCTTTTTCTTTGATTTGATCAGTGGTGGAAGAAGTACTAAGATATTAAAAGTAGCAATACCACAATATAAAAATACTCTGTTACAAGTAAAAGGCTTGTGTTCAAAATGTTACTTGAGTAACAATACAAATGTATTGGCATCAAAATATACTTAAAGTACCAAAAGTAAAAGTACTACAATGTTTGAAAATAGCAGATCTACAAGCTCTCAACGCGTCGCAACGCGTTGTGAGCTTGTAGATCGGCTATTTTTCAAATAGCCTCTGTATAAAATAGGGCGAAAATGGTTAATGTATGTTTTGCAATATAATCATTTATATCTGCAAAGTAACTAGTAACTAAAGTTTTCAAATCATTGTAGTGGAGTAAAAGTACGATATTTGGAAGTTGGAAACACTCCAGTAAAGTAAAAACACCTCAAAATTGTACTTAAGTACAGTACTTGAGTAGATGTGCTTAGTCACTTCACACCACTGGATTTGATGATAATGCAAAACCACACCTTGCCCAGGTGCTGCTGGTGTACTGCTCCCACGAAGAGGCCCAGTACCTGTTCACCATGGCGGCCGACGCGGGGCTGGTGGGCCCCGGGTACATCTGGATCGTCCCCAGCCTGGCGGTGGGCAACCCGGACGTCGCCCCGCCCGACAGCTTCCCCGTGGGCATCATCAGCATCATCACCGACCGCTGGCGCATGAGCCTGAGGAAGCGGGTGCGCGACGGCGTGGCCATCGTGGTCAAGGGGGCGCAGAGCTTCCAAAAGCAGCGGGGCTACGTCCCCGAGGGCCACAGCGACTGCCACAACCCCACCAAGCCGCCCGCCAACAACGACACCCTGTTCAGGTAAGGGGTCCGACTCTGGCACCGTATGGCAGTGGTTCTCAACCTGTGGGTGGTCCCCACATGATTTTATTCTCTCCGCCAGGAGAGTTTGTTTTCACTTTCTGAAACTGGGACTAACATTGGTCAAGCCTCACGTGACACGTGACAATACGGTGAAATAGTTTGATCCGATTGGCTAGTGACGTATAGCGGCCTATAAAATACATGTGTCACTTTGAAAGTGTCTGTGCCACTTTCAAAGTGAGGTAAGACAGTTCCAATCCTGCATGCAAAGCAGATACTTTAATTAAGCTAAAGCCTCTCTAGATGGGAAGGCCTCGATCCTACAAATGCTTAGTTAATAGCTAAGCGCCCAAGCCAGCGAGCATGATTTCAAGTTGACATGGCTGAGAAATGGACAGATAGGACACTGTAACAATTGGATAGGACACTTACACAGACAGGACAGATATGACACTTACACAGACAGGACGGATAGGACACTTACATAGACAGGACGGATAGGACACTTATACAGACAGGAGGGATAGGACACTTACAGACAGGACGGATAGGACACTTATACAGATAGAACATTCCCAACATTCCCAACACAAGTCTTCTGGCGGAGAGTTGTGCTCCGAGGAGCACTTTTTCTAGTTGTATTTTTTTTGGGGGGGGTCTTAAAGTGACAATTTAAGGACTTTTAAGACCTATAAAGACACTATAAAAACCGGTCAAACGTTGGCCAAATTGTCAAATAATATAAGAAAGAGGCAAACAAAATATCAATGTCAAGTCAAACTAAATTGCATGCCTCAACTTTACATTCCAAGTGCTTATCAGGGTGGGCGGGTCCCCAGTTCAAATATGATTGTTTTGGGGAGTCCCCAGTTAAAATATGATTATTTTTGGGGTCCCCAGTTCAAATATGATTAATTTTGGGGTCCCCAGTTCAAATATGATTATTTTGGGGGGTCCCCAGTTCAAATATGATTATTTGTTCAAATATGATTATTTTGGGGGGTCCCCAGTTCAAATGGCCTGAAAACTTTGAGAACCACTGCAGTATTACAACGGTGTTTCCCAAACATACATTTTAAGTTGTTTTTCTTCCTCTTTCTCTTTTCTTTCCTTCTTTTTTCTTTTCTTTTCTGTTTTTTTTTTGTTTAGTTTTTACTTTTCAAATTTTGACAGAAATTCCAGAGATGTTGTAAAATAACGAAGATATGCACACATTTTTTTAAAAGAAATGAAAAGAAGGAAAACTGTGAAAATAAAATGCAGATTCAAAATGTGTCTTCATGGGGTCCTGAGCTGAAAAGGTTTGGGAACCCCTGAGTTAGGGGTCACAAAGTACACTGAACCCCCACCTACAGTATTCACTTAATATAAAAATGCTACTGTATGGTTAAAGCTTGTGGAACCGCATATAACATGGCACCACTTCTCCATTGAACTCAATGGCGGCCTCCATGTTCTATACGGTCTTGAATGGTGTTTACGGGTTTGATAGGTAATGTGAGCTGATAGGCCTTTAACTTCACAAACCCATATCCTATTTCTTTGTATCATCACTTCCAATTTCACTTGTTTATCCTGTATCCTGTAGGTGTTCCATCAATGATGATCAGAATATATATTTTGAACACTTATTTTAACAAAGGAATAGCACTTGCCCTATTTTTAAGTTTAAAGTGCCTTTAAGAGTGCTGGATTGAAGCCTAAAGTTTGAAATGTCGTTTAACAGGGGATACCATTAGCGCTCCTGTAACTATATATATATTTTTTAGCAGAGTTGGCAAAAACAAACAAACTGGTGACTAGTCTGTCCCCGTCACTCATTCACAGCTTCCCATCTGTTCAGTGAAGCACTTTTTTTGAACACTGGCCTCCTCCCTCCCGCATGTCGTCCAAACTCACCGGGCCGGCGCCCGCTCTCTTGGACAGCAGGGCCATCTAAATTAATTTAGGGAGAGAGGGAAGAAATATAGAGATGTGGCTTTGGGCTTGTTCTTTCTGTAAAGTTGCTTGTAAATTATTGGTAGATGCGGGTTGCAGGGTTGTTTGGCCTTATTTCTAAAGTATAGTTGTTTATTTGGGCTTGTTTCCCAATGTTGTTTAAACTAGTGGTTCCCAAACATTTTCATGCCAAGGACCCCCAAATTAATATGTATTTGTCCACGTTGAAAATAGAAGATCTACACGCTTGTGAGCTTATAGATTGTCTATTTTCAAATATCAGATCGTATTTAGGTTTAAAGTGCTCATGTGGCCTACAGTATATTCCTTTGGGCTTGTTTCCATAGACCCGGTCGCACAATCTGGCAACACTGACAGTCAGCAAAATCTGGCAACACTGGCAGTCAGCTGCCATCTGTACACATGAAGAACACACAGCAAATCCTGCAAAACCCGCTCTCCCTATTTTGGGCATGTAGTAGGCTCTGTGCCAACACATTCTCCATACCTATGACATCAAATACCCGGTTACATGTCGCCTTTCCGACATGTCGCCTTTCCGACGTTAACAAACCCTATACCTAACCCTAACCCTAACCCTAACCGCACGCGGAAGCCACTAGTCGGAGTAGTGAGATGTCGGAATGGAAGGCGGTTACCCAAATACCCTAACCCTGTGACATCAAGGGGCATATTTTGCGCCCAAGTCGCTATGCCCATTATTTGGGGATTTAACATGGCGCAAGGGACGTTCCTGTAGCCAAGTTGCTATCTTCCGACACCAGCTTTATCCCCAAAACACCTGCGCTACCTGTTACATTATGCATAGGTGTGGTGTGGGTGTTACAATAATAAAAACCAATCAGCGTGCAAATGCCAGTGCCTTTAAGAGAAGGCTGCGCAAGCCGTTATGCCCAGTGCAATCTTACACTCTCTCCCTCTCTCTGCCCATGGAAGAGCGACGTTGCCTTGGAATGATTTTTTATTTGATACACAGAATTATCACTCACACATTGCTGGTTATAGAGAACTTTACATAACAGCTTGTGTTCTGGATGAATTAAACAGAATGGTCTGGTGTGGTTATAGCAAAGGCAGATCATCAAACAACATTTTTGTTTGATAGGCTTAACTGGCAACTGCTGATAAAACACAATTTATTGACACAAGGAATTAACAGTCTCACTTTTGTGGATTACAGTAAAATTGTAATGACAATCACGTTCGCAATCACGTAAGTGTTGCGCTGTTTAACTCTACAGCCACACTGATGCGCTTATGTAATGTGGGACATTACCCGACATTTGCTTCATAAGCTCTAGCCTTTGATCGCCTTTCAATATAACCATATGATATAGATATTAGTTGTACCTACATGTTACTGATTATAGAGAATGTTATATTATTGTAATCCGTTCTTTATTTCCTGCGAGGTGGATTAGTGTTTAATTTGGAGTGAATGGCATAGCGCAGCACAAATCATTGTCTTTGAATAGACTAACATCTTATATAAACACAATTGACACAATGAACTGACACTCACTTGTGTGAGTGAGGGAGACCTCTTAATGTTGTGCGTCCGGGCATTGCAGGCGCACTCTACGTGGTTTTAGAATCTGTGCTTTCCCATATGTGTGTGAGCAAGATAGCAATTGTAGTGTTAGTGCGACAAACGTTTTGTTTTCGCGACAACAAAACACTCTCTTTTTTTAAAGAATGCATTTCTGTGTCTCAGAGTGAGACCGCAGCGTTTGGAAACATGTAAACACTGCCCACTAACCCCCAATGCTCTAACACATGCTCAGTAGCTGCGGGGAGGAGTTATAAACCACCAATAAAGTGTAGGTTTCTGCACACGCTCAGTAGTGGTTTTGGGTGGTGGGGAGGGATTATAAAGCACCAATCAAAACATAATAGCCTACGCACATGCTCAGTAGGACTGGGAGGTGGTGAGGTTCATTGCTGGCAGACACCACAGGGTGTACATGCAAATGATTGTCTCAGGGATACGTACACCTGGGTATGTGGTCAGGTAGTACATCAATGATTATGGGGAGAATATGGACACGGGCTCCCTTAAATATAAGCCGTCTGCCTGTGGAACACCCTCCCGCAATCAATTATTTTCATGCAGTGCCTGTTGAGTATTCATTCATGTTTTGTGCTTATGTTATAGTGTTGGGTGCTTATGGAGTTGGGTGCTTATGGAGTTGGGTGCTTATGGTGTTGGGTGCTTATGGAGTTGGGTGCTTATGGTGTTGGGTGCTTATGGAGTTGGGTGCTTTTGGAATTGGGTGCCTATGGAGTTGGGTGCTTATGGAGTTTTAAAACACATCAGATCTACAAGCTCACAACGCATCACATTGGATGCATTATATGGCGAGGGGTACCCTCTTGACTGGGGTCCCCCGGGGATCTGTACTTGGCCCCCTCTTCTTTTCCCCCGTTACACCAAAGAGATATTATATCTTTGCCAATCTACAAGGTCACACAATGTGTCGAGGCGACGCTTGAGCTTGTAGACTGGCTATTTTCGTTAAATGGTGTTGGCAGGGGTTGTGTGTGTGTGTGTGTGTGTGTGTGTGTGTGTGTGTGTGTGTGTGTGTGTGTGTGTGTGTGTGTGTGTGTGTGTGTGTGTGTGTGTGTGTGTGTGTGTGTGTGTGTGTGTGTGTGTGTGTGTGTGTGTGTGTTAGTTAGTTAAATCAGTGGAGCGAACACAATGGCTTTACGCCGGAGAATCGCACACAGTTCACCTATAATATAATATAGTAAAACACCAGCGCTATACTCTCTCATCTCCTCAGAAGCTATTTTCTTTTCTCTGCCCCGCTTTGCCTCAGGGGAGATATAACTCCACCCGCCTCGTACGACAAAACCCGAAAGAAAAAAGGAGAAAGAAAATGAAAGCAAAGTATTCCGTCAAGATACGTTTTCAGCCTCTTTTTTTTCCTGCTGGACTTGGTGGACCTGGCACACATTGATTGGAATAACATCCAGAAACATCCAGCCAAGCTCGGGGAGTTTAGAACAAACAGCTTGACAGCGAAACCTCGTAGTTCTGCCAAACCTTCCCTCAGATGTGCGCAGAGCACACACCCGACCCACTCAACAAAGTCAACATTTTGTCTAGGGCTCCGCTTTTTATTCATTGTTTGCCAATCAATAATCTAATAAACAGTGCGCTACATTACATAACAATGACCTTTGGATGAGGTAATTTGCAAGGAGTGAAACCCTCTACGTTTCATAACAATGAAATGTAGTGGGTTTGACTCCTTCCAAATGTTAATTCCTTGTTTTTACGGGTTACAATTTGGAAGGAGTTGTTTGGGAGGAGTCAAACTCATACATTTCATAACATGAACCCAATACATTTCATGACAATGAAATGCATGGCTATGAAATGTACATTTCATCATAATGAAATATAGTAGGTTTGACAACATAAAAATAAAATCCTATAAAATCCAATTCAAATTCAACAGTACAAAAAAAAGTATTGCCTCTTGTTAAAATAAGATACCTAATAAAATGGACATTTGAGTGAAAATATGTGAAATCTTCATATAAAGTGCATCATATCTAATATTTATAGACCCGTCACAAGAGGTGATGGGTTTGCCTCCCATCACCTCTTGTTAGGATCATTATCTTGTTTTTTGTCATCCTCTGTGAGGTAATGGTTTGTTGTTTGTCGCCCTCTTGTTATGAAAATGTCCTGAAACTGCTGTTAAGACATAAAACATTTGGGTAAGGTTTTTATTGTTTTAATGGCCTAATTCCAGTGTATTAACCTGTGTTCTAAAAAATGGCATAATTTAAATTGAAAAGCACCCCTGATTACAAATCAGCTAAGTATCCAAAATACAATTAAACTGTAAGACTATAATTAGTGTGATAAATACTTTATTGTTGAAAAACAGGCTAACCCACTGGAATAAAGTCTGTTAGTCTTATCTAAAACTTGATCAAGTTAAAAGAAAATTGCATCTTTTTGTTTTAAATTTCATCTTTTTATACTTACATACATACCCTTTTATACTTACATACATACCCTTTCCAACCCACCCAGTCCCTATTTTTGGGCATGTCAATACAAGCTAAAACACTGTTTAGCGAGGTGACACATTGTGAGCTTGTAGATCGTCTACTTTTGCTATGTTGGAACATCTTTTGGAAAGCATACAATTGGGCTCAATTGGTTGATATTGTGACACATTTTAATATTGTGTTAATTACTTTTGTATTCATCTAAATGTAATTCTATCGGTGTCAGATCTTGCAGGCTGGGGCTTGGAAGTAGGCCTAGTCTTCGACCAAAACAGAAGGCCCATAAACGTGGGGGCCTTGAAACCTTTTGTTTAGGCCCGCACGAAACCTTGGGTCAGCACTGGATGTGCATTTAACCACTTAAACCCTGTAAACTTAGGCCCCGTTTAGACCACGGTCTCTATAGAAAACAACAACGTTTAGATGGCATACGGCGTTATCGGGGGTTGAAAACGCTAAAAAGTGAAAACCCCTTCCAGAGTGGAATTCTTTGAAAACGCTCCACCTCGTGTCTCCATGTAAACAGGCAATACGGGGGAAACCGCAAAACGTGTGACGCCATGGCACACGTCGACTCATGCCACGTATGCTATTACATTGGTGTAAACAAACAGCTATGGTAGGAAGTAGAACGGAAGTGGTTCAACCATAGAGGTATAATATAACTAGAGGGCGGATTGCCCCGCCCCCAGCTATCATTTCAATGAATGTGCTCACTGGCGTTTTGAAGCACCCGGAAGCCTGCCGGAAGTAGAATTATTGGTTAGATTTTTGACCACACATAGAGTTATGAGCATGCGCACTAGTGTCATTTTTGCGTTCTACGGCAGCCCGTGTGTCAAGGATTGAACGCGAGATATTTATTAAATACACTCGAGATGCCTATTTATATGTAAATGCATATGTATGTATGTATAATATGTTTACATATTTATATTTATATATATAAATATCTCCCAGTATGTTTTGCTCGCGCATGTATTTCTCCCCGCCTGCAGTTCCAGCTTTGGCCACTGGGGTGGCGGCTTCAATGTTTCTCAGCAACTCTGGGGGCTTGGGTTCAACGCATGCCTGACTGGTCTATCTAGCAGCGCATCACACCGCCACTTAGCCACCTGGCATGCACACTGCAGCGTTTTCAATCACTTGTTGCGTCTCCGTGTAAACGCGGAATAGAACGTGAGAATGCAACGGCACTTTGTCGCTTTCTGTTCTGATCGTTACAGTGTAAACGTGGCCTTAGTTGATCGGAGTCCCCCCAGGGCTCTATACTAGGTCCTCTAGTATTTCCCTCTACATCAAATATCTCAGTTGAAAACAGCCGATCTACAAGCTCGTTGCGAGTTTATAGATCGGCTATTTTCAGCGAATGTTTGCCCCGGAATAGGGTTCACTAGGGTACAAGTGGTTAAAACAAAAAGGTTTCAAGAAGACTCGCTCCTCTGAAGTCCTCAGCGATCGACTGATCTATCATCTGTCCTCATTTGCCTCACTCAATTAGGCATTCTCCAAGCAGCAGCTTCGATAATGAGTCGACGGGCCTGTTAATGGGATTATGGCAGATTATTGCAGATTAAAAAGGTGCTTTTCACACAGACCCAGAGGGGCTAAAGGCTGCTGTCCGCCCGGCATGGCTTTCATCACCTCTGCTGGAGTGACGGGCGAGGTGAGAGAGAGAGAGAGCGCAGCCATGGTTGCTCCAATATGACCCGGGATGATGTGAATAACAAAGCACTATGGGATCAAACAGTGTTGGAATACAGTACCTCTTTACAAATTAGAACGTGATTCACAGTGGTGGATAAAGTACTCAAATGTTTTACTTAAGTAAAAGTATCAATACTGCAATGTAGAAGTACTCTGTTACAAGTAAAAGTCCAGAATTAAAATTTGACTTGAGTAAAAGTACAATGTTGGTATGATAATAATGATAATGTTGGAATCAAAGTATACTTAAAGTACCAAAAGTAAAAGTACTAAAATGTTTGAAAATAGCAGATCTACAAGCTCACAACGCGTCGCTTGTAGATTGGCTATTTTCAAATAGCCTAGGTATAAAATAGGTTACTTCAGCCTAAAGTGGTTAATGTATGTTTTATAATGTAATCATTTATATCTGCAAAGTAACTAGTAACTATAGTTTTCAAATAAGTGTAGTGGAGCAATAGTACAATATTTGCTTCTGAGATGTAGTGGAGTAGAAGTAGAAGTATAGACAATTGGAAATACTCCAGTAAAGTAAAAGTACCTCAAAACGTATACTTAAGTACAGTGCTTGAGTAAATATACTTAGTTACGTTACACCACTGATAACAAAGCACTATGGGAACAAACAGTGTTGGAATACAGTACCTCTTTACAAATTAGACCAGTACGTGATTCAAAACCTTTTTCAAGGCCATCTGATGCCATCTGCGTGCCCTGCATCAAAAACCTGTTTTCAGTGAAGTTGTGTTGTAAGTAAGTTATAAAACTCTATTATAGGCCTATTCATGTGTTGGAGATATATGCAGAGCACCAGACACTCCCAGGATTTAACAGAGCGGGCAAGCTTCAAAGAGACATTCACCAAACAAACACAACTGTCGGAGTGAGTGGGTCTACAAGCTCACTATGTGTCTCTGTTTTTGAGAATTTCTGAAAATATTTGAACTGTTTTGAAATTCATTGAAATATATGTATGTATTTATTCATGTATTTATTTATGTGTTCATTCACGTATTGAACGGTTTCACCAATAATGAAATGCCCCCAAACATAGACACTATCGGCCCTATTTTCGCCACCCATTATCCCGAGATTTCCGAAATTTCCTTGCCATTTTTTACTATTTTTAAAACACATTTTCAAATACTTCAAATAGCCAATCTACAAGCTCACAACGTGTCGATGTAGATCGGCTAGCTGAACTATTTGAAAATGTTTTTAAAAATAGTAAAACGTGGCAAAGACGTTTAGGGATAATGGGTAAGGCACTGACGAAAATAGGGCCCTACAGATTGAACTGTTGAACTGCGACATCTAAACTATAGGCTTGTTACACGACCAGCTCTTATGGGTACATTGGTTTAGTGCAGTAATGATGTCATCTTCTTCCATGTCGTTGCAGACACATGATGAATGTCACGTGGGAGCACAACGACTTCTCCTTCAACAGCGAGGGCTACCTGGTCAACCCCTCCATGATCATCATCACACTGGACAGAGAGAGAAGCTGGGACAAGGTACAGTACCATCAGTGATGGAAGAAGTACTCACATGTTCTACTTAAGTAAAAGTATCAATGCTGCAATGTAGATGTACTTTGTTAGAAGTAGAAGTCCCGTATTCAAAATGTACTTGAGTAAAAGTGCAAAAGTATCGGCATCAAACCATACTTAAAGTACCAATAGTAAAAGTACTCATTGTGCAGAATGTCCAATTTCAGAAGTAAAAAATGTATAACAAAATCTTTTGAAGATAGCCGATCTACAAGCTCACAATGCGTTGCAAAGCAACGACATTTTCAAATGGCTGAAGTGGTTAGTGTGTTTTTTATTAATAATACAAATAAGAAAGTAACTAGTGACTCAAGTTTTCATATAATTGTAGTGGAGTAAAAGAACAATATTTTTCTCTGAGATGTAGTGGGGTAGAAGTAAAAGTATTGAAAATTGTACATACTGAAGAAAGTAAAAAATACCTCAAAATTGCACCCAACCGGATCAAAGCGGTTTGAACCAGCTGACGCTACGATCATTTAAAACTATTATGATAGCACCCGCTCCTATTCAAAGCAACATGCTGAATATACAGAAACTATAAGCCAATTTCCAGGCATACCCATTAGGACAGTTGTCACATATAGACGAGTGAAGACGGATGAAGGCCTGCATATTTATTTCCCTTGTCTGAATGGACAGCTAAAGAATAACAATGGCTTATCCATTTAGGCCTGGACGAGCGGACAAGTGTTAATGTTCTGCTCTGGTGAAAACCTCTTCTGGACAGCTAATTAAACCCACGGCAGGGAGAATATAGGAGAGACGAAGAGAGATATGAGTTTCACTCAATATGTTATCATCATTGTACCTGACATACAGTAAAGAGAGATCAGATAGTGGCTGGCTGAGCCTGGGGACTTTTCTCACCTAACTGTAATGAAGACAAGATCGTTGAGACACTCTGTATCAAAGTCAAATGTACTGTTTAAACCTGAAGTATGCCTCTAACCATGTTCCACCTGCCTTTCCTATTTTGCCTGTCATTAAAAGGTGGAAAAACATTAAACACTTGTTAAAACTAGAGGTTCGGGCCGCTACGTGGCCCTCACGCCTACGTCGTACTGCCGATCCGACCAATATGTCTGAGTCACTGTGTTGGTGGGTTTTGTCAGAGTACCCATTGTACCCATCTGTCTGTGTCCCGTTTGTGCCCATATATAGTGTGGAGATGTCTGTTTCTGTCTGTCTTCCCTTTTATGGCCATATATGGATATATATGTCCATGTATGCATATGACCATATCTCTGCTGTCCGGCAGGAACCAGCTAACTCCAAAATGTTAATTTTTCAGGAAATGAAAAAAAAAGTGGATTTAGGAGGTTTTGTTCATAAGAACAGCTGAATGGACCTCCAAGCTCACAATGAGGTTAGAGGTCAAAAGGAGGTGGTCAGTGAAACCAGCTAACTCGGGTGGACTTCGCTGGTTCAGCAGAAAATGGATCCAATGGAGTTACCTGGTTTTGTATATATATGTATATATGGGCATGCCCCTTTGGTGCCCATATATGGAGCTGACATATTTGTTTGCGGCTGATGCCATGACAACACATTGAGGTTAGACAACACACTCTATATTTAGGCGGAGCTGCATTTGGTACTTCTTATGGTTATGGCTAAGAATCAGTGTTAGAGTGACATCAGCTGTCTGTCCGCCGTTTGTCCGGCATGCCAGCACTCCCATTAGCCAATTTCAATGAAGGGTAAATAAAATAATATCACATATTGTATAATGGGGAAAGGCGGTACGGTATTCTCTTAACCACTTACGCCATTTTAAATGTTTCCCCTTTTTTATGTTTATCTACGTGACCAAACACCAGGGACACCAGGGTGAAAGTGTTTACCCGGCCTTACATGCATGAAACTTTTCTCAAACAAAGAGGCTTGTGCCGAGCCCTCACTGATCTCCTTAAATTAAGATGTGCACACATCATCTAAGACACTGTTTCCCAAACAGTGGTTCGGGACCCGTCTTTGGGTCGTGGACCAATTTGTATGGGTCGCGAGTCAAAAAAAGAAACGTTTAAAACAAACTTTTCCTCAACTATTTCAAGTATTTCATGAATAAAATCTAATAATTTCCATAAATATATACATTTTAAAGTAGTGAAAATAGCAGATCTACAAGCGGTGCGAAGTAACATGTTGCGTGCTTGTAGATCTGCTAATGTCACAAGTCCCGGGCAAGTTTTCTTCTGATCTAAGATATCTGTTTCTGACCATTCTGCCCCCCCCCCCCTCCACCCACCTCCCTCCCTCTTTCTGGCTTCCAAATAAACCTAGAGGTTTTTTTTTTTTTTTACCGCTGTGGTCACTATCAGGGTTGCCAGATCTGCCTATTATAATTTCCCCGCAATGTTTTATTTGAAAATAGCCGATCTACAAGCTCACACGCGTTGTGAGCTTGTAGATCTGCTATTTTGAAATAGCTGATGTATGTTAAAGTGCTCATATGTGGCCCCCATAGTCGCTTCTTTTGGGCTGGTTTTCCTAGACCCGGTTGCTTGTTTCTCTCACAGAATCTGGCAACACTGGTCACTATCTGCCCCCCACTGCTCCTATAATATGCCTCTCTAATGCATTGGCATCAACTCCCTTTATCGACTGCTGCAGCACTCTCACTCCATCAAAAGTCTCTCCCACACCTGAATAATAAAAAAGAAACGTTGTGACAGGCGCGTTTGGTGGAGTAGACACGCAGACATCAAAGAATCAAAGACGCAGACGCTGTCTTCACTCGGCTCAGTGGAGGACACGTTTAATGTCACTGTTTCAGTCGAGGACGATCCTGTCTGAAGAACGTCCCTGACGCCCTTGACCCAAAACGTTGCTATTAAAGATTATGTTGCCACTGATTTATACAGGTACAACGTGTCCCCTCGTTCAGTGGTTTCCAAACTTTTTAGCTGAAGATCCAAAGAAGAATTTGACGCTTGCCAGGGACCCAAACTTGTGAAAATAGCAGATCTGCAAGCTTAGATCTGATATTTTCACTACTTCTTAAAGTTTTTGTATGTGTTCATGAAATACCCTTGAGCACTTTTAGAAAACATTTTAAATATACATATATATTCTTTTATGTAGGAAACCAAAAAAGGAGATATTTTCTCACGACCCATAAAGATTGGTCCGAGACCCAAAACATGGGTCCCAACCCACTGCTTGTGAAACTGTGCCCTAGGTTGTGCAACATATAACAAAAAAATATATTAACGCAATATTGTTTTAATTAGAATGACAATGATACAAAAAGTCATATTTGACATTATCATGTCGGTTCATTCTTCATGTCAAATGAAATGTAAAGGTGTCCTGTGTAAGTCCATATGGACTGGGCTTCCTTGGAAGCATGACACAGAAAAATCATACAAAAAATCATCACTACAAATATACAGTGATAGCACTATACACTAATACTTAGGGACTTGTCTTAGACAGGCACAGTAACTTGTGCAGACCCCTCATCAGGTAGGTCCTGATGAAAGCTCGGTCCATACCATAATGGTCATGCCCCCCGGTGCTCTGAGTTGTGGCGAGGTAGAATGACTTTTTGATCTTTTGAGACAGCTTGAATCTTTTCAGCTGCCTCGTTTTCTTGACACGGCCAAGAAAGCGAGGTAGCGTCTATAAAGTCATATAAGCAGAAAATACAGCGCAAAGCACTGTGTTATCGGTTTCTCCAGCGTTGGGTTTAGGGATGGGACGATAATCGTTATTATCGTTTATCGTGATCAAAAAAACGCTCACAATAATTGTATCGTGGAGATTTTAATTGTCTCCGCCAGGCCGAAAGGCATGGCGAGAGAGTAGGTTTTACCCCCTGTCCGTCTGTCCGTCCGTCCGTCCGTCCGTCATTCTGTCTGTGTACAGCTAATCTCTGGCACCGTTGGCTTGATCGTAGCGAAACTGTGCACACACACTCCCTTGATGCCACAGCAGAACCTCTTTCCCAAATTTTTCACATTGTATAGCGCCAATTTGTGCAAAACACTTTTTAGCGGTGCCAACCGCTCTACGTTTGACTCTGTCCGTATGTCCGTCCGTCCGTCCGTCCGTCCGTCCGTCCGTCCGTCGTCCGTATGAGCCCGGGATGAGCACGGCAAAGAAGAAACACATACAAACACACGCGCACACACACACACATACACACACACACACACACACACACACACACACGCACACACACACACGGACGTGGACACTGCCTATGCCATCTCTCCTCTCATTGCCCACACGTACCACTGGTTATCAAAGAGGGGTCCAGGGACCCCCAGCGTATGTTATGTCCGAGCACGGGATTGGCACGGGATTTTAAACAGCTATAACTCCAGTGTGCAGCATGCCACCAAGTCCAAATTTGGTATGTGGACTTAGACCACCAATAGGGACGAGCATGAATTGCTGAAGCCCCGCCCCAGGGTTCCAGGGACCCCCAGCGTATGTTATGTCCGTCCGCCCGTATGAGCACGGGATGAGCACGGGATTTTAAACAGCTATAACTCCAGTTTGCAGCATGCCACCAAGTCCAAATTTGGTATGTGGACTTAGACCACCAATAGGAACGAGCATGAATTGCTGAAGCCCCGCCCCCTCTGTCTTCCCATTGGCTGGCCTTTAAACAGCCATAACTCAAGTTTGCAGCATGCTACGGAGTACAAATTTTGTACATGGACTAAAAGCACCAATAGGGACGAACTGTAATTACTTTACAGCCCCCTCTGTCTGCCCATTGGCTGGGCTTTAAACAGCCATTATTCCAGTTTGCAGAATGCTACCAAGTACAAATTTGGTAAGTGGACTCAGACGACCAATAGGGACGAACTGAAATGAGTTAAGCCCCGCCCCAAAGGCACCGCTTCCTTCACACAGGGTGTGATTTTTTTTTTTTACAGTACTCCTACAGATTTTGTCCAAAAATCACGCAAATTGGTACACAGTATCTTTTTAGTCATTAAACGAAACAAGTCTTTCATATTTTTCATATTCCATCCTGATTGGCTAAAATTGGCATCCAAAGTTTGTAGGAGTACTCCGGTTTGAAAAAAAATCCTCAAATCATGAACACAGCATGCAATATCCGTGAAATTTTGCTCACACATTCCCATTAGGCCGAGGAAGAAATGCCATTTGAAAATTTTCACATCAGCCTCATGGTGACGCTATAACAGGCCGATTCGTGTTTTTACTTGTAACTGCACCGAGCTGTGTAAAACTTTGTATGCACACTCTCTAGAGGCCAAGGAAAAGCCTTTGCTCTGCATTTTACACATTTGCCTTTCATAGCGCCACCTGGAGGCCGACTTATGTAAAACATTGTTTTAATATTAAGCCATATTATCCAAATTTCACGCAAATCGGTACACATGATCTGGGCATGTGATCAAGACGGATCCTGATCGGCTAAGATTGACACCTAAAGTTTGCAGGAGTTGCCCGTTTTGAACAAAATACTGCAAATCATGATACGCAGCGTCCGATTGCGGTGAAACTTTGCACGCACATTTGCACTACGTTGAGGAACAAATGCCACCCTTTTAACATTGCCTTATTATAGCGCCACCAGGAGGCTGACACTTTTCTTTTTCATATTACTCATAACAGTTTTGTCCGAGGGGGTCCCCAGCAAAAGTAGTTAATGTAGCATCACAGTCATTTTAACCACTTTTTATACTTTGGCTATTTTTCAAATATCTTGAACATTAGTGAACGTTTTAAACACAGATCTTTGCTTCTGGGGGTCCCTGGCACAACATATTTTCAGGTGGGGGTCCGCGGCCACATACATATCAATTTGGGGGTCCTTGGCACAAAAAAGTTTGAGAACCACTGGAATAGACTGAGCCATTGAAGACGGTGTGTGCATTATTGTTTTGTGTGTGTGTGTGTGTGTGTGTGTGTGTGTGTGTGTGTGTGTGTGTGTGTGTGTGTGTGTGTGTGTGTGTGTGTGTGTGTGTGTGTGTGTGTGTGTGTGTGTGTGTGTGTGTGTGTGTGTGTGTGTGTGTGTGTGTGTGTGTGTGTGTGTGTGTGCTTGTGTGTGTATGCACTTTAATGTGCATGCATGGGGCAAACTAACCCGCTTAAAGCCAGCTATTATCTGAACATAAGATAGTGATGATCCCATTTTGGGAATTGGTTTCAGCAAACAAACTGCTTCTTACAGAAGCTTATTGGATGTAGACTGTAGACACTGAACACCATCAAAGCTTACGGTCTAATACAGACAGCCGATCGTATATATAGAGTTAAAGACAAAGTGGTTAAATTGATTTTGATGCTAGCTTAACTCATTTAGCTGGGGACACCCTGGACACGCCCTCTCAAGCACCCCTGGGGGTCTCAGGGCAGAAAAATGATTTTGACCTTCAGGTCAAAGAAGTTTGTGTAAAACCAGAAACAGGATCGTGTCAAAGGTTTGCCAATAGAGGAGCAGGGAGACCAAATACAACCACCCCAACTGTATAAGTTATATTGTATTAACCGAATTAAGACCGGGAATGCATCTGTGTAACCATTATTTTATACTTTGGCTATTTATTTATTTTAAATCATGAAAATCGCTGCAAATCTTTGAATATATATATATATATATATATATATTTTTTTTTTTTTCTTTTTTTTTTTTAAAGCGAACATTTGCAACTCAAATCTCTGCTTCTGGGGGATTCTACAAATGTCTTCTAAATCGTAACAGTAAAAAAAAAAATGTATGTTGCTTTAATCGGTGGTTCTCAAACTTTTTCATGTCAAGGACCCCCAAAATTAAATGCATTTGGCCGCGGACCACCATCTCAAAATATGTTGTTCCAGGGACCCCCCAGAAGCAAAGATTTTAGTTAAAAACTGTTTGCTTTAAAAATATATATATTCAAAGATTTGCACACATGTTCATGATTTTTCAAAAATAGCAGATCTACAAGGTCATAGCGCGGCACTCGGTGCCGCGCTATGAGCTTGTAGATCTGCTATTTTTGAATAGCCAAAGTATGAAATAATGGTTAAAGTGGTTACACACACGCGTTCCCGTTCTAAACATACACATAGCGTTTTTTTCACTAAAACTTTAATTGTGTGATAAATTGTAGTTATAGTGTCTTTCCACCTCTGGATTCAAGCCATGTTCTTTGTTGACTCTGATAAAGACGTTATAGTCTAGTCTTTTTACACCATTACCAAATTGCCAAATTGACCGTGTGCTCCAGAACTAATTTCTTTGTTCAAACGTGCAGGCTATAATTTATCTGGGTGTAATTAATTCTTGCGCAGCAGAAATCACCCCCTTGAGAGCAAAAAAATAAGTAAATTATGAATGCTAATCGGCACAATAAAACGATTATACCTCTGGATTCCTAACTGCAAGGCACACATTAACTGGGTGTTGTCCATTACACCCAAGTCTAGGAGCAAAGCCAGGTCTACTACTTGAGTAATTTTTCAGTCCTTCATACTTCTACTCCATCACATCTCAGAGGCTAATTAAAATGTTTTTTAGTTTAAGTTAGTAGTTACTTTGTAGATTTTGATTATTATTACAAAACATGCAAACAAGAACCACTTCAGCCCTATATACTGTATACTTCGGCTATTTAAAAATAGCCGATATGCGACATGTTGTGAGTTTTTAGATCTGCTATTTTCAAAAGATTTTCATACATTTTTTTTTGAGAACTTGTGAAATGGGACATTCTGCACAATGCGTACTTGTACTTTTGGTACTTTAAGTATATTTTGATGCCAATAATTCTGCACTTTTACTAAGTAAATGTTGTATGTACTTGTATTTATATGTAATATATGTCTACATTGTGGTATTACTACTTTTACTTGAGTAAAAAAAAATCCATCAATCACTACTATCGACCAACTTGTATGTGTCTCTCAATATTATTAGTGTTATTGATGCCAGGAACAAAACTAAAAACAATGTTGCAGGTGAAGCAGATTGATTGCTCATTAACAGATCTCTACACACACCATTGGTTTGCTCTGCAGTGTTAGAGAGCGCAGGTCAATAGCTCATTGTAACATGAATGGATGAATGGCTCAGAGTTACAGATACTAGAGTTTGGTGTCTGAACTCTGCTCTCTGGCCCCTTTTCCAACATAATAGCTTTGGTTCTAGAACTTGTTCCGTTCTAGATTCTTGGAACCTTGGTGCTATCACGGAAACCGACGCGAACCGGCTTGCGTTTCCACCAGTTTGAAGCAGAACCGTTGTAATAGGGGCCGGCATAGCTGAATTGTTAGATAGCCTACCTGGGGAGCAGTAGTCGCAAAGTCTCCCCAGGTTCGATTCCAGGTCTGACGAGCAATGTGTTGAATATGGCGCCTGCATTTTTCACTGGCTTTTGCCATTGTTTATATCGTTTCTGCATCTTCCAACCTAGAATAGTGACACATCCACTTCGGTTACCAGTTCAGGGCGAGAATTGTATTGAATTTGTTTGGTTCCAGTTCAGAACCAGCTTTAGGGTTCAGAACCAATTCATTTTCAGTGGAAACACTCTGAACTGGTTCAAAATTAGGCGTGAACAAATGTCTGTTTTTCAACCTCGGTGGAAAAGGTGCCTCTGTGTTGGCAGGAAAGCACCTTGTTCATGACATCAGCCTTCTCTATTAGAACTACTGTACCTACTGCTCACAAATTGAATCGTCTCTTCAGTGTCACAAATACTGCTGTGGTCCACTGGCACAATGACTGGGTTTTTGAGTCCTACCCACAGGTAGATATTACTCCATAGTAGCCTATCTAACACCAGCATGCAGGAGTCATGAAAGTTGCCAACAATAGGTCAGGGGACACACACACACACACACACACACACACACACACACACACACACACACACACACACACACACACACACACACACACACACACACACACACACACACACACACACACACACACACACGAAAAAGACATACTGTGTAACGTTCATTCGAGTAGTGTTTTTGGCGACACCTCTGATACAGTAGCTCCGTTGTCATTGCATGGTCTGCTAGAACTGCAATTCCCAGAATTCAGTTCGAAAACAAAAGCTGCAGGGTCCTGTTGCCAAGGATATATTATTTATAGTGTCAGTGAAGACAGTGGCATTGAGTAAGTGAAGACAGCGACTTCAATGACAGCGACAGAACCTTTTTGAGAACCAATGCTCCGGAGGGATAGCAGCGCTCCAGACAAAAAAAAGATATTTCCTTCCTCTAAATCTCCAGTGGTTGTTCCGGAAGGATAACGGTGTCCTTACAGCCGTCACTGAGAAATGACAAACAAACAAAAAAAGTATTCAAACGCACCTCTTTTCTTCTCTGACTTTTGAGTTATTCCTCACTCCTGCGCCATAGTTTTTCCCTTCTGCCAGTTTACAGGGACGTCGTCAAATTGATCACAATTTCAAATATTGCCGAAAGAAACGCACAGGGATGAAAGATAACATCGCCATGCGACGCCTTGTGAGCGTGTACATTGGCTACTTTCTCTATTATTGAAGATTTTAGGATGTGAAAGAAGTTAACCCATTAAGACCGGGAACGCATCTGTATGTACTTTTATGTATTTCTTTGGCTATTCAAAAATAGCAGATATACTGTACAAGCTCATAGCGCGACACCGAGTGCCGCGCTATGAGCTTGTAGATCTGCTATTTTTTGAAAAAACGTGAAATAATGTGCAAATCTTTGAATATATATGTTCTACAAATGTCTTCTACATTCTAAGAGTTTTTTTGAAAAAACTTATGTTGCTATATGATAATATCAGTGCAGTTCTCAAACCTTTTTCATGTCAAGGACCACCCAAATTGATATGTATTTGGCCGCGGACCCCCATCTCAAAATATGTTGTTCCAGGGATCCCCCCAGAAGCAAAGATTTGAGTTAAAAATGTTCGCTTTAAAAATATATATTTTCAAAGATTTGCACAAATTCTCACAATTTAAAAAAAATAGCAGATCTACAAGCTCGTAGCGCGGCACTCGGTGCTGCGCTATGAGCTTATATATCTGCTATTTTTGAGTGGTGCCAGGCACTCCTACACTTGACCGTGTGTGTGGGTCCGTCCGTCCGTCCGTCAGTTTGAGCATGGCCTCAACAGCAACAGCTGCAGCTGATTGCAACACAAGGATGCAACCAGTTACACTAATTCAAAGGCACCACTCTCTTCACACTGGGTGTGATTTTTTTTTATATCCCAAAGAAATTTTAAAAACGACGCAGATGCGTTCCCGGTCTTAAAGGTAGGGTAAGTGATTTGCGTTGGTTAAAATAATTGTTAAATAGCTCTATATTCTGATAGTACTCATTGCTATAGTGTTTGTTCAGTAAAAGGAGTCTCCTTGTCTCTCCACCTCTTTATTAAACAGAAAATGCATTTTTGTTTCAGTTTCAGTTTAATTTCCAATTTTATCCAATCAGGACAGAGAACTCAATCAGGATACAGATTAAACAAGTGAAATTGGAAGTGATGACACTAAGAAATGAGCAGACAAAATTAGAACTGGAACACTATACAAATTAAGCTTAAAAATGGGTACTTTCTCCTGATTGGCTGAGATTTTGACACCTACCGAAAAATGTATTTTCTGTTTATTAAAGAGCTGGAGAGACAGGGAGACATCTGTTACTGAACAAACACTCTATAGCAATGATTACTATCAGAATATAGTATTTTAACCTTTTAACAAAATACTTTTTGTTTTAACCAAAAAATATCACTTACCCTACCTTTAAAGGGTTAAGTGTGAATCATAATTGGCTCCATTGGAACACAGCATATTATTTTCGTTGCCTTAAAAGTTACGGTTTTGGACATACAAGGTTTCCACCCGACATGAGCGAGGTATTGTCGATGCTCTGCTCTCTCGTCTCTGTGTGACTGACAGATAGAGAGAGATTATAATGACGGTGTTTTGCTCATAATTGAGATGTATTGCTCTGTGCTGCTGTTTAAAGCTCTTTTCCCGGAATAAAAACAAAACAAACAATATGGAAAACAGCCTATCTGCTCTACAACGCTATTGGTGAAAATAGTTCCAAATCAAAGGCTTTAGCTCCAAAAGGATATTACATTACAGCATTGTCTCAAGGATCCCCCATATTGATGTGTTTTGGCCACCTTCTGAAAGGATTTTGTGCCAGGTACCTCAAGACATATTAATATTTGTGTTGATTATTATTGTCTTCGCCAGGCTGAAAGGCATGGACCCGTCCGTCCGTCCGTCCGTCCGTCCGTCCGTCCGTCCATCCGTGTGTGTGTGTCTGTCTGTGAACAGCTAATATCCGGCACCGCTGGCCCGGCCGCTGCAAAACTGTGCACACACACTCCCTGGATGCCAAAGCCCAACCTCTGCCCTGATTCTTTCAGATTGGCCTGTTATAGCAGCACCAGGAGGCCGATTTTTGCAAAACACATTTTTGGATATCACTCCGACAGATTTTGTTCAAACCTCACGCAAATTGGTACACAGTATCTCTATAGTCATGTGATCAACACGGATCTGTCCGATTTTCCTTATTCCATCTTGATTGGCTAAGATTGGGTTCCAAAGTTTGCAGGATTGGTTCGTTTTCAACAAAATGCCTCAAATCATCAACACAGCATGCGATTGCCGTGCAATTTTGCGTGCACATTCCCACTAGGTCGAGGAAGACATGCCACCCTTTTCATATTGGCCTGTTATAGCGCCACCAGCAGGTCTATTTTAGCAAAACACATGTTCGGAACAAATGTCTGACGTACAAAATACATTCAAAGTGGTTAAACCGTTCCTCATTTTGCTGGGGATCCCTCGACCGCACTTTGAGAGCCACTTGTACCGTATGAACAGAAAGGATATCTTACACAGTATCACAGTTTTGATATATTTTTTGCTTTGCTAATATATGTTGTGCAGGCATGCCTGTGGTCAGTGGTTTAAGTACATTTACTCAAGTACTGTACTTACAGTAAGTACAATTTTGAGGTACTTTTACTGTACTGGAGTATTTCCAATGTTTAATACTTACACTTCTACTCCACTACATCTCAGTGGTACAATTTTGTACTTTTATTCCCCTACAATTATCTGAAAACTTGAGTTACTAGTTACTTTGCAGATGTAAATTATTATATTATAAAACATACATAAACCACTTTAGCCCTGTTTTGTGAAAATGGCCGATCTACAAGCTCACAGCACGTCACATGCTGTTGTGAGCTTGTAGATCGTCTATTCTCAAACATGTTAGTACTTATAATTTTGGTACTTTAAGTATATTTTGATGTACTCTTACTCAAGTAACATTTTGAACACAAAATGTGAGCACTTTCTTCCACCACTGCATGTGGCGAATGTCAGGAGTTGTGTGTGAGATTTACAGCGGGGGGGGGGGGGAAACGGTGGCGTTTTCGGGGCCTGTATATCAAGCTGCTTGGATGACAGCAAAGCCTCTCCGCTTCAGGGCTTGTGTCCCACGCTGCCATAAATCATGTCTCTTTCATCTGTCTTCCGTTGCTTCTTCATGTTGCCTTGGCTTTTAGGCAGGTGGAAGTGGACTGGGGGAGTGTGGACGCTTGGGCACCAGCCGGACAATGAGTTTTGGGGACAGGGTTGCCAACCGTCCCTTGCGATACGCAGTGGGTGTAAAGTAACTAAGGACATTTACTCAAGTACTGTACTTAAGTCCAATTCTGAGGTACTTTTACTTTCCTGGAGTATTTCCAATCGTCTATACTTTGACTTTTGCTCCATTACATCTCAAAGGCAAATATTGTACTTTTACTACACTACAATTATTTGATAAATGTAGTTACTAGTTACTTTACGTATATAAATTATTACACTATAAAACATACATTAACCACTAGCCCTATTTTATACAAGCTCACAACGTGTTGCATAGCGACACGTTGTGGTGTTTAGCAAAACACATTTTTGGAACAAAATGCCTCACATGCCTCACACATTTCCGGAGAGTAAATATTTTCCTAAATATAATATTTACATAAATATGTAAATATTTATATACAGTATGTAGCTTAAGAGTATGTATCTTAGGACAGATTGAAAATAATTGTTATACTTGACGTTTAACCACTTGAACCCCAGCATCCCTATTCTGAGGGGAACATTTTCCAAAAATAGCCGATCTACAAGCTCACAACGCGTCGGGCCCAGCTTCCTGCTTTGAAATTGAAAGGAAGAGGGTTCAAGTGACAGTTCATATATGAATGGCCTGTAGTTTCGCTGTTGTACCCTTGCTGGTGTCAGAAAGAATTGATCTAAATGCAAGCGGATGGGTTTTTGACAAACTTTAGATTTGATTTTCTTACATTAATAAACATTGTCATAAATACTTTATACTTCCAGTCGCTAGTTTAAAGTCTCCTTTCAATCATCATGATATGTGTTTTGGTAAATGATGGTCTCATTTATTTTAAAATTGACGATAAAGTAGGCTATTCTCTAGGAGGGGCGGGATGATTTGATTGACAAGCTACACAACCAATAGCATTCATTCCCCGCCCCCGCTCTTGATTGTCAAGCTACCCAACCAAAACTGGTCTGGTTGCGTTCTGCAGGATATGACTCGATATGACGCGATATCGAAAGATGGCGGATTTGAAATTCCTAAACAATTAGCTTCGTTTCGGTCTGTAGAAACCAATGGCGTAGCTTAGTCCATTCTTTGAATACAGTCTATGGACACAACGTGACGCGTTGTGAGCTTGTAGATCTGCTATATTTGGTGAAGTGACTTGGTGTACTGTAGACTGAAAAAAAGAAAAACGCACCAAGTAAAGTGCAAGTGACAATGACACATTCCAAATATTATCAAAGTATTCTGAGGCACCCCTGGACTTGCGTCAAAGCACCCTATAGGCACTTTGAGAAAGCCTAGCTGATATACAAAAACTTTACTTTTTCTGGGTGTCCCTTATTTAACTTTTAGGTAGTTGGGTAGGCAACATTAGTTTGGGGGCCAGTGGTGGAAAAAGTACTCAAATTCTTTATTTAAGTAAAAGTACCAATACTGCAATATATACAGTAAATGCTCTGTTACAAGTAAAAGGTCGGAATTAAAAATTGACTTGAGTAAAAGTACAAAAGTATTGGTATCAACATGTACTTAAAGTACCAAAAGTAAAAGTACTAAAATGTTTGAAATTAGCAGATCTACATGCTCACAACGTGTCGCGATGCAACGTGTTGTGAGCTTGTAGATCTGCTTTTTTCAAATAGCCTATGTATAAAATAGGGCAAAAGTGATTCATGTATGTTTCATAATTTCATAATTTATATCTGAAAAGTAACTAGTAACTAAAGTTTTCAAATAGTTGTTAAAAGCAAACAATGTTTCCCTCTGAGATGTAGTGGAGTAGAAGTAAAAGCACAGAACATTGGAAATACTCCAGTAGTAAGTAAAATAATCACTCCAGTGTGAAGTGGGCGGTGTGGTCATCACAGTGGTCATCACAGACCCATGACATAACATAAATGTGTTTTTTTTAAGTGCATAGTCCTATTTATAGGACTATGCACATGTGTCATGTGTCTCGCTAGCCAATCACAGTGCTGAATAGAGTCAGCCAATAGAGTCAGCCAATCACAGTGCAGCTAGTGGTCATCACAGTGATGGAAGCTCACTAGATTTGCATTGAATGTGTAGGGGTTAGGGGTGTACAATGGGTGGCCAATCACAGTGCAGGGTTAGGGGGGTACAATGGGTGGCCAATCACAGTGCAGCAAATGTCAATGTTCTAACCTCACATATAGGGGCGGTTACACCGCCCAAAAATCCTCAAAAGTGTTCTTAAGTACAGTACTAGTACAGTACTAGTGACTACAGACCCGTCGCCCTGACCTCTGTGGTCATGAAGGTACTGGAGCGCCTTGTCCTGGCTCATCTGAAGCGCATCACCGATCCTGTGCTGGACCCGCTGCAGTTCGCGTATAGAGCAAATCGATCCACGGAGGACGCCGTGAACATGGCTCTGCATTACGCCCTACACCATCTGGACACCGCCGGCAACTATGCCAGGATCCTGTTTGTCGACTTCAGTTCGGCCTTCAACACTATCCAACCATCTATCCTGGAGCACCAGCTGTCCCTGCTGCAAGTGCCTGCCTCCACCTGCAGGTGGATTACGGACTTTCTTACCAACAGGTCTCAGCGTGTGAAGCTGGGGAAGAGCATTTCCAGCTCCAGGTCCACCAGCACCGGTTCCCCGCAGGGCTGTGTCCTGTCCCCTCTACTGTTCTCCCTGTACACCAACAGCTGTGTTTCCCTCCACCCGTCGGTCAAGCTCCTCAAGTTCGCCGACGACACCACCTTGGTGGGCCTGATCTCCAAGGAGGACGAGTCGGCCTACAGGAGGGAGATCGAGCGGCTGCGCAGGTGGTGCAGCAGCAACAATCTGGAGCTAAATGCCCAAAAGACAGTGGAGATGGTGGTGGATTTCCGGAAGAAAGCAGCCCCTCCCCCTCCCATCATGCTGGGAGGCACTCTGGTGAACTCTGTGGAGTCCTTTAAGTTCCTGGGCATTACCATCTCCCAGGACCTGAAGTGGGAACTGAACATCATGACCCTCCTGAAAAAGGCACAGCAGAGACTGTTCTTCCTGCGGCAACTGAGGAAGTACAGACTGTCAAGGGCTATGATGACCCGTTTTTACTCGGCCATCATTGAGTCCATCCTCACCCACTCCATCATCACCTGGTTCCCCGCTGCAGCTGCAAAAGATCTCGTCAAGCTGCAGCGGGTGATTCGGTCCGCAGAGAGGGTGATCGGCCGTCCCCTGCCCTCCCTCAAGTCCCTGCACGACTCCAGGGCACTGAGGAGGGCAAGAAAGATCATGGCTGACCCCTCCCACCCTGGCCACGGCCTCCTCACCCTGCTCCCCTCTGGAAGAAGGATGCGGTTGCTGAAGGCCACCACAGCACGCCACAGACTCAGCTTCTTCCCCTCAGCTGCCAGGCTGCTCAATGAGTCTGGCTTCCCTCCTCCCCCGCCCCCAAGGGCCACTGAAACCTGACATTGGCAATGACATTGCACTACTGAACACTATGGCACTTTATATTATCTATTTCTTGCACAATGTTGTTGGTGTTGTTGGTATTTATGTTATATATGTGAAAAAAGATTGAAACACAATCATGCATTGTCAAAGCAAATTCCTATGTGTATTACACAATGGCAAATAAAGGAATCTGAATCTGAATCTGAATCTTGAGTAAATGTACTGAAGTAAACACTTTACACCACTCCACTGTTGGGGGCGAACACACACAATGTAACACTCACCCCCTAGAACTCTCCCTGCACCCTTTTCTTTGGGTTGGTGCTAGCGACTGACCAATATATGGCTACGCAGACACACAGTAGCCTATATTGTTTGTTTGTTTGTTTCGCTGATGTTCTGATGTTAGTAGACACTATAGGTTCATTGTTTACCTGCCATCAGTTCTTTGAGGTACTACAGTATACGCTACACTCCATTTGGATGATTATTTGCCTTGTTTATTGACTAGTTTGGGCTTACACTGCTTATTCCAATAGAACATCTGCTGAATGCCCAGTGATTGTCAATCATAGCGGTACATTCTCAACGGAAGCGATACAAAATAATTATATTTTGCGAATCATGGGAAATGCACAACAACAGTATTATGTGCCCTGGGTTTTGGATTACTTAACTCTTCAAGACCGGGAACGCATCTGTGTGTCATTTGTAGATTTTGTTGGGCTATTAAAAAATAGCAAATATACAAGCTCATAGCGCGGCACCGAGTGCCGCGCTACGAGCTTGTAGATCTGCTATTTTTGAAAAATCATGCGAAGTTGTGCAAATGTTTCAATTTTTTATTTTTTTTTTGCTGACATTTTTAACCCAAATCTTTGCTTCTGGGGGTTCCTGGAACAAAATATTTTACAAATGTTCGCTTTAAAAAATATATAATCCAAGATTTTGCCACGAATGTTCGTGATTTTTGAAAAATAGCCAAAGAAATCTTGTAGATCTGCTATTTTTCAATAGCAAAGGAAATCTAAAAATGACACAGATTCTTCACCCGGTCTAAATGGGTTAAGAAAAGAAGCTCTTTAGTAAACAGAGGCTTTTGATATTCGCACGCGTTCTGTTAAACAAGATAATCACAATACAACACGCTTTTTTTTATTTAGGCTAACCAATATACAGTGTGTTCGAAAACAAAGCGCAAACAACAGCTTCGGAATTCAATGCACCTTCACAAGAAAAGTTGGAACTCTCTTAGGCTTATCTTAACCGCAGACCTGATTTTCTGCATGAATCAATATGGTGAAGTAAACAGCGTAAAGGTGGCGAGGGAAATCACTTTTTCAGGTTGATTTACATTAGATTTGATTAGGTTTGACTTCATTGTCCGTCCCCTCGGGGAAGTTTGTCCTCTGCATTTAATCCATTGAGACCGGGAATGCATCTCTCTTTGGCTGTTCAAAAATAGCAGATCTACAAGCTCATAGCGCGGCACCGAGTGCCGCGCTATGAGCTTGTAGATCTGCTATTTATGTTTTTTTTTATCGTGAAAATGTGTGCAAATCTTTGAATATATATATTTTAAAGTGAACATTTTAACTCAAATCTTTGCTTCTGGGGGATTCTACAAATGTCTTCTAAATCTGATTTTTTTTTTTGGAAAAAAAACGTATGTTGCTATAATATCAGTGGTTCTCAAACTTTTTCATGTCAAGGACCACCCCAAAATGATATGTATTTGGACCCCCATCTCAAAATATTTTGTTCCAGGGACCCCCAGAAGCAAAGATTTGACTTACAAATGTTCGCTTAAAAAACATAGTTTTAGATTTGCACACATTTTCAAGATTTTTCAAAAATAGCAGATCTACAAGCTCGTAGCGCGGCACTCGGTGCCGCACTACGAGCTTATATATCTGCTATTTTTGAATAGCCAAAGGAATCTAAAAATGACACACAGATGCGTTCCCGGTCTTAATGGGTTAACCCATCCTAAGGAGCAGTAAATGGGCACCGCGCGGCGCTTGGGGACCGACTCCAGGTGCAATGCCAGTACCTTGCTCAAGGGCAGTGGAGGAGTGAGTGTACTTACCCAGCATGCATGTCTTTTGGTGTGGGTGGAATCTCCACACATAAGGCAGTGGTGGAAGAAGTACTCAGATTAGTTTTACTTAAGTGAAAGTAGCTACACTTATATCACAATGTAGAAATACTCTGTTACAAGCACGCACAACGACGCGCTGTGAGCTTGTAGATCTGCTATTTTTGAATAAATTATAGCCGGTTAATAAGTGGTAAATGCATGTTTTGAGTAAATGTACTTAGTTACTTTACACCACTGTATTTGACATGCAAGATAAACAAATTCAGGGAAAACAATTCTGCCATTTTTATTCTGGAAGCACTTTTTTTTTCTACAACTATTAACATAGTTAGTAACAAGTGCATATTTTAATATTTTGCGCGTGTATTATTTGATATTTCATGGACTGGACAGAAAATGTCCTCCAGTACTGCAATGTCCCATTCATCAGCCAGATTAATTTACAGACGTAGTCAATGAGTGCCGAACAAGTATTACTGCATACGCAGCATTAATAGAGTGAAACCCAGTTTGTCAACGTCAAATAAATAACTTTGCCTTTGTAATACAACAAACTAAGCCAAAAACAACTGGTCAAATCTACAGGCTGTGTATCAGTCAGTGGTGAACAATGGCTCTCATCATTACCATCCGACAGCCAGACAAAAGACAGGTAGGTGGAGAGATAAAGGGCGTATGCATTCCTCTCTGTCAAGATAAGGAGAAAACCCCCAGAGTCCTTAATGTAGACGAGGACCAGCGGTGGAAAAAGTACTGATTTTTTTTTTACTTAACTAAAAGTATCAATACCACAATGTAGAAGTACTCTGTTAAAAGAAAAAGGCCTGTGTTCAAAATGCTACTTGAGTTAAAGTACAACATTAATGTGTCTTTCATAATATAATCATTTATATCTGCAAAGTAACTAGTAACTAAAAATGTTCAAATAATTGTAGTGGAGTAAAAGTACAATATTTGCCTCTGAGATGTAGTGTAGTAAAAGTAAAAATATTGAAAATGGTAAACAGTAAAGTAAAGTACAGTACTTGAGTAAATGCACTCAGTTACTTTACACCACTGACGAGGACCTGAATGAAAGCTGAATTGAAAAGAAGAGACACATTCTGACACAAATAAGACACCAAGCTAGCGAAATGCAGGGATTGTCCTGTTGTCACTGCACCAAATGACAAGCTTAAAGGAGCTACACCATGAAGTTTAACTTTTTCTTTATTTTTGTGTGTTTTTGGTCTCCCCCACCTCTCTTCTGTTCCAACAAATACCCGACTTCGATCATGCAGGCTTTCTTAGGCTATCTGTGTTTTTTATGTAAATTGGTCTGAAAACAGTCCGTCAGATTTGTTCCCCCTGCCTACGTCACGTCTGGGAACAATTCCTCCCGTTTTTCAGTTCTAACCCCCCAAAAAAAATGTTTTTTTTTTTAATTCATTTTTTAACTTTTTTTTTTTTTTTACTTTTTCCACACAGAACCAGGACATAGCATGCATACAAACTGGCTCAATAGCGCCCCGTGCCAAACAGGACAATGTGGTATTGCAGGTGAAAGTGCTTTATAAGCCAGAGAGAAGTTAGTTGGAATGAGTATATCTGAGGCTTGATTTAGGCTCAAACCTTTTGAAAAACGTTTGAGGGACATAAAAAATATGATATTAAATATTATTATTATTTTTTTAATTCATGGTGTAGCTCCTTTAACAATTGATTATGACTCGCATACCCGAATTTTTAAGAAAATTCTTTCAAAAGATATTCTAGACAACTTATCTGACCGCATTGGCACATAATAGGCCTTTTTCACAGCAGCAATTGACATACAGTAAATAGTTGTGTAATGCTACTTCCTTCACAAATTATGCTAACTAGACAACAAGTAAAATAGAAAAAAACAGCATGGGTACAGTAAATAGGATCTGATCTGATCCTATAGTCTGGATGAACGAGGTAACATTATGAGTTTATAATTCACAAAAGACAACATGGTTGTCTTTGGCGGATTGCATTATTTATTCCGTTGCTGTCATGGCTGCCAGTTCCCACCTGATGTCGTGTGGGAGTTCTGACTGCTCCAGACCATACTGAATAACTGCTAGCTTACATAACATCTTCAAACCAGGATTCAAGTCTAGCATGTACAGGTCACTGGGTGTGTCTCTGTATCCTCTAAAGAGGATGATACGATCTCCCACCATGCAACATGACATACAGCTCCTCTGAAATGGGCATTTCCCCTTGGGCTCAACCTTCTTCCAGGAGAAGGTCTCTGGATTAAATTTCCACAAATCGTTTAATATCTTCTTGAAATGACTGTCGTATCCACCAAATATGTACAGCTCTCCATTGTAGGTAAAGGCTGAATGAGCCCTGCGTCCTTCTGGAAGAAGCTGTGCAGAAGGCGTGCTCAGCCAGCACTTGGTCTCTGTGTCAAACACTTTGATGTTGTTGTCGTGGTCCGGATAGCCCCCAAATACAAACATCTTCTCCCCAATGATGGTGGCAGAGTGTTGTGATGAAACAGGTGGTGGAGTGCCTGTGGTGTTAATTAAAGACCAGACCATTGAGGTGGTGTCCAACTTGTAGATGTCATTAGTGAATCGAGTCAGCTGCTGGTATCCTCCATAGATATACATGACCTTCCCCAAGACACAGGCTGAGTGGGCCCTCCTCCCCTCTGGAACTGTCCCGGAAACACTGGGCTTTAACCATCTGTGGGTGTCGACATCAAATGCATAAAGCATGTTGGAGTCGTGCCCCTGGACATATATGAAGGCGTCACGCTCCTCTATCTGAAAATTCACTACACCCCCCCAGATGTAGACGATATCTTCTATGAGCACAGCTGTGTGTTTCACACAGTTAGAGGGAACCTCAGGTGGATGTTCTCCTCTTCCAGTTGTCACAGGAGGCAACTGACTCCATCTCAAAGATACTGTACTGAAGACATGCACTGCAATCTTGTCCCTGTCATTCAAGTTACAGTACCCTCCAAAGGAGTACAGATTGTGTTCCACTGCTACAGCAGCATCGAAGGCTATCTTTGTTCCTCTGTTCAGATCCAAGGTCCAGTGCCACATTTTGGACAACAACAACAAAGCGTATGCAAATGAGGCCTTCAAGTCTCTGTAGAACAATGCAGTGATGTTCCACAGGCTAACACTTATATTGGTACAGCCACACAAACACAACTCCTTTTTTGGGCAAAAGTAACGTCATAATTAATGACATCAGTGTGGAACTACATATTTGGGCAGATATCTTAGATTGTTTCCTGTCCTTGACATGCATTTTTGGGGCGGTGTAGCCGCCCCCTATAAGTGAGTTTTGGACACCGACCGAAACATTTGTGTACCCCCTAACCCTTCCATTGTTAATGCAAATCGATACTTTTTTCATATCAGCCAATCACATTACAGCTAGTGTCATCACCACTAACTGTAATGTGATTGGCTGACTTTGCAAATTCAGGACTGTGATTGGCTAGCGAAACACATGACACATGTGCAGCCCTATGAATAGCAGTATGGACTTTAAAAAAAGTCATTTATCCTTTTTTTAAAGTGAGTCATGTTGTGATGACCACACACCGCCCACTTCACACTGGGTGTGATTTTTATGTACTATTTTGTTTTCTCCTGGCTCTCCCTGTCCCTGATCCTTCTTTAATTTTATTCTTTCTGTAAACAACAAAACACATTGGAGCTTGCGCAAAAAACACATTTCACCCACTTCTTTACACCTATAAACCCGTGAATACAGTTTATATATACTAGATGTCCGGGCCTCTTCGCGGCCCTCACATCTAGGCCTGATCCGAGGTTGGTCCAGACAGCACTGGCCTAGTCACTCTGCACACACGTCATGTGAAGTCCGGCCCCTCTGGCCTCTCCTCTCCTCTCGGCTCCTCCCTCCCCGCTTTGCTTTGCGGCCCTAACCTCTAGTCCCAACCTCCCAACCTCGGTCATGTGATAAAGAGGCCAGACTTCCTGTATCTGGTTGCTATGGCAACCTGCCAGATCAGGCTGAGGGTCTGATAGGCAAATCAGAGAATCAATCAAGCCGAGAGTCTGATCACTGATCGAGGTGGGGTAAGATGCCTAAATCATAGCCATAGCTCTAATCAACAGTCTGTGTGCGGAGCTTTTGTCAATTATAGTGGTATATATTTTAGGTTGTGTTGCACGCAAGTCCAACAGAGTCAGGATGCTCCTAGCTCTGGTCCATAGCTTTAAAGGACTTCTACTTAAGGCTATGGGACTTTCGAGCCTTTGTGCCCGCTACAGATGCGGTCAATGGCATTTTTCTATGGACAAGAACTGTAGAAGCCGCAGCGGAATAATTAAATAATGTTTTCCTTCCGGTGGATTATTTAACATTTTGGCCAAAACGTGTATTTTAGACGTCAGGTGGGGGGCTCGCTTTCAATTCCATAAAACCGTCTTTGTTTTGGTGAGTGGTGAAAGTGTATTTTTTGGGTGGTGTAACCGCCCCTATATGTGAGGTTGGGACATTAACATTGACATTTGCTGCACTGTGATTGGCCACCCATTGTACCCCCCTAACCCTGCACTGTGATTGGCCACCCATTGTACACCCCTAACCCCTACACATTCAATGCAAATCTATACTTTTCTTTAAGTGAGCTTCCATCACTGCGATGACCACTAGCTGCACTGTGATTGGCTGACTCTATTGGCTGACTCTATTCAGCACTGTGATTGGCTAGCGAGACACGACACATGTGCATAGTCCTATAAATAGGACTATGCACTTAAAAAAAACACATTTATGTTTTTTTTTTAAGTGAGTCATGGGTCTGTGATGACCACTGTGACCACACCGCCCACTTCACACTGGGTGTGATTTTTTTGTTTTTTACTGCAGACGAAAGGCTGTTGGTGCGGGCACAAAGGCTCGAAAGTCCCATAGCCTTAAGGAGAACTCCTTTAAGGCTATGGACCAGAGCTAGGGTGCTCCCATTGAGCATGTTGGGTCACAGGAAATTTCGAAGTGGAGCAAAACCTAAATTAGTGTCAGCCCTATGTTTTGCTAAAACAAAGCCCAACCTTACCCCGAATGCTGAACCAATACTGTAGGGCTGAGGGAACATAGGGCTGATTTTCAACCTTATCTTCCCATAATTGGTCCTCAATTATGAGGACCAATTACCTGCACATTGATGCAAGTACAGTGGCTTCTAACGTTCGAGGTATTAGCTTGGAATCCCAATTGATGATGTCACTGGTAGGCAGGTTTCTGAACTGTCCACAGCCCAACAATGAGACACAGAGTGAGTAGACAGAAGTGGTGCCATCTTCTATTGAACATTAGAACCGCTAGAACCACTTATAATGAAGATAAAATGGGTGAAGTGCTACTTTAAACCTAATTGAAACAAATGCAATTAAATTAAATATTATTTCGTGCTATTTCTTGAAACAAGTCATATGAAACAAGTGGACCTTGTTAAAAACAGAACTAAATATCTGCACGCCTGCATTTTAATATTTGTGGTGCGTTGGTTGAGTACACAGCATGACTGAAGAAGGTCCTTTACTGAAACATATCCAAATGAAACTAATCTTTACTGAGCAAGTGAAGACAGTGTGCGGTACGGTTCGATCCCCGACACTGAACCCATGTCTTTCCCTCTCTCTCGGCTGTTGCTGTTACTGATGCTTTCTATTTACAGAAAGAATAAAGCTAAAAATTGCCTAACAGGATTTTATAAGTCTGCATTGTCAAGCTGTTACATAAGATCTATGTGAAGTGTTATTGTGCTGAAAGGATGCAGTTTGAATACTGAAGATTGGAGTGTGGCGCCGTTAGATCATTTTTGACAGCTGCGCAGCACGGCGTGTCATTTTTTTTTTTATCATAACCCATGATGGCAACCAGGAATATAGAAAAAACATATCCTTGTACACTCCTAGATCTTTGCACCGGCTCCCTGTCTGTCAAATAATTGGTTTCAGAACGCTACTGTTGGTTTATAAAGCATTGCATTGTTTAGGGACAAAATACGTTAATGATGTTGTACTACATCATACATGGGCAACTGGCGGCCCGGGGGCCACGTGCGGCCCCCACCTTCACTTAATGCGGCCCGCAGATTAATATCTGAATACTGATATATTATTGATTTCAGCTGTTACAATTCCAAACATGCAAACATGACCCGCTTAATTACTTCAGTCTATATTAGTAGCTTAGCTTAATGACTAGTATTAAAATGCTACTTTTATGTCCAATGTATTTGCATTAAAGTTCATAAAGTTAACATAAGTATAACTCAATGCATTTGAAACAAAATAAAATAAATCTGAATTCCAGTTCAATACAAAATTCTGGATTCCAATAAAAAAATAGCAAAACTAGCAGATCTAGATCTGCTATTTTTGCTACTTTTGTAAAATAGTTGAAATGTACTCAAAAGTTTTACTTAAGTAAAAGTATCAATACTGCAATGTAGAAGTACTCTGTTAGGGACTTTTACTTGTAACAGAGTATTTCTATATTGCAGTATTGGCACTTTTACTTAAGTAAAGAATTTGAGTACTTTTTCCACCACTGGCCAATTGACGAGTGCACTCGTCAATGGCAGTCAATGAGTTCAAGTTTGACCTGTTTAGTGGCAGTCGTATGTCATTACTCCCCCCCCCCCCCCCCGTTGACAGGTACCAGGCTGACCTTGCCCTATCAATCAGCGTCCTGGCAGACCTTTCTGTCGGCCCAAACATCTGGGGCTCCTATGATCAGAGCTTTCCAATTACGGAGGCATAGCCCAGAGCCCGGCTACCTTCTGTTACCCACCGCCGGAAATTAACCCATTCAATCCGGGAACGCATACTGTGTCCTTTTAGATTTTATCTATAACCATTATTGTTTATACTTTGGCTATTATAAAATAGCAGATCTCCAAGCTCATGCTCACCGAGTGCCGCGCTACGAGCTTTTAGATCTGCTATTTTTGAAGAATCTTGAACATTTGTGCAAATCTTTGAATATATATATATTTTTTAAACAAAATGTTTAACTCAAATCTTTGCTTCTGGGGGGTCCCTGGAACAACATATTTTGATGGGGATCGGCAGCCAAATACATATCATTTTGGGGGTCCTTGACAAGAAACGGTCTGAGCACCACTGGTGTAGCAAAGATTTGCAAAAAAAAAAAAGAAAAAAAAAATTGCAGCTCTACAAGCTCGTAGCGCGGCACTCTGCGTCACGCTACGAGCTTGTAGATCTGCTATTTTTTTAATAACCCAAATAAATCTAAAATGACACGGATGCGTTCCCGGTTTGAATGGGTTAATAGGAACTGACGGCGAAGAAACATCAATAGGACATAATTAGCTTTGGAGCAGCCCGAGGCTGTTTACCTCCGAGTGAAGTTTAACTAAACAGCCTGCGTTCAAGCCACTGTATACGCTGAGTGCACCGGTGGCTCCAAAAAATACTCACATTGTTTTACTTAAGTAAAAGTATCAAATCCGAAATGTATACAGGGTTGAAGTAAAAGTAAAAGCACAATATTTGCCTTTAATGGAGTAGAAGTAAAAGTAGCGAAAATTGCAAATATTCCAGCAAAATAAAAAATATACCTCAAAATTGTACTTAATAAGCCTACAGTACTTGAGTAAATTAACTTAATAATGTTACTTTACACAACTGTATGTGCACATGCAGACAGAGAGAGAGAGAGAGAGGGAGAGGGAGACCAGACAATAAACAATGCAGTGAGAGACTGAATTTTGTGGGGGACGAAGCACTCAACCCCAGTATTTGAGTCAAAGTATTGTATACCCCTGGTCAGTTAGTTGCTCTGGGCTTGCTTTAAAAAAATACTTCATATTTTATTATATTCTAACAGTGCCTGCTTTTAAAAATGTGAAAATAGCAGATCTGTGAGCTCACATTTCGCAATGTGACCCGTTGTGAGCTTTATTCTCCACTATATTTGAATAGGGCTTGAGGGGTTAGTTCATAAAGCAAAAGTACAATATTTGTCATTGAAACGTAGAGAAATAAAAAAAAAGTAAAGTACAGATAGTCCATGAGCCAGACAAGATTTTAACCTCTCCACAGGAGTAGCTTTTTCATGGTTATCACACATTTTGTTATTTTCCCCATACGTACATGACAGGTGAAAAAATTATAACATTTAAAAAAGACTTATCATAATGAAACTTCCTGAGTTGATTACTTACAGGAAGACAATGATTTATCGTATTACACGTTTTCTGAAATTGTATATTTAAATATGCAAATTAGGCATTTAGTCCATGAGCCAGAGCCCCAAAATTGAGCCAGATATTGAATATTCCCTCGTTAAAAACCTTTGACTCCAACATCTTAACAAAATGAAATAAGTATGTTGACTCTGGCTTTGTCCAATGTTCCAATGTTGATTCAGGAAAGGTATGCAAATTTGGGCATATTTTCCTAATGCCTAATTTGCATATTTAAATATGCGATTTCAGAAAACTTGTAATACGATAAATCATTGTCTTCATGTAAGTAATCAACTCAGGAAGTTTCATTACGATAACTCTTTTTTAAATTTTGTAATTTTTTCACCTGTCATGTACGTATGGGGATAAGGATAATTCCTTTTAACAGGTCCGTTCATGAAAGTCCTTGCGGTCTTGTTTCCAATGAGGGCCTGTGAGCAATTAGGGGTTAAGAGTGTTGCTCAGGGACAAATTTCATTTCATCGACACATTTGCTGGCCTGGTCTGGAATCGTACCTGGGACAACCAGGGCCTCTGACTCCCTCACTAACCACTCAGCTATGGCCACCCCCTGAAAATGACAAAATGAAAATAATAAAATGTGTGATAACCATGAAAAAGCTACTCCTGTGGAAAGGTTATCATATATTTATTTACTCGTATTGACCCTATGAACAATTTAATATAGGTTTGGTTTTTCCCACTCTTTCGATAATCATTGCTCAATTTTGGGGCTCTGGCTCATGGACTAAGATACTCAAGTAACGTACTTCCACCACAGAGTTTACTAAACGGCCTGCGCTCAACCACTGTACACTGTGGAACCCTAGTCTGTACTGTACATGCAGGCACACACACACACACACACACACACACACACACACACACACACACACACACACACACACACACACACACACACACACACACACACACACACACACACACACACTGCTGTGTGTGCGCACGAGAGAGAGAGAGAGAAGATGAGAGAATAGATGATGGATGAAACTGAATTGAGATGTTGATGAGTTGTGTGTGTGTGTGTGTGTGTGTGTGTGTGTGTGTGTGTGTGTGTGTGTGTGTGTGTGTGTGTGTGTGTGTGTGTGTGTGTGTGTGTGTGTGTGTGTGTGTGTGCGTGTGCACGTGCGTGCGTGTGTCGGTCATGTGTGAAATGAGTGCTGTTGGCAGGGTGATGGAGAGGATGCAGACAGGTGGAACACAATCACAAGATCGTTAAACACCACTGCAGCAATCAGCTTCATAGGAGAGTTCTTAACCACTTTAAGAACATTGGCCAACAAAAATGCAGATGTACAAGCTCAAAACGTGGCGCGTTGCGCCACATTTTGAGCTTGTAGATCTGCTATTTTTTGAGAAGAGATTTGGTATGGGGGAAAAAAGATAAGATAGAATAGAATAGAGGAGAATAGAGTGTTTAAGTGGTTAACCACTTAAAGGACGACTTCACCCATTTTCATATAATTGGTTCTCACTAATGCTCATGATAAACTAATTCTACTAACTCTGTGTCTCATAGGAGGGTGCCTAACAGTGACATCATCGTATAGGCATTTTTATTTTTACAAACAAGATTTCACATTTTTTATTTTGATTTGTATAACACTAGAACAATAGCTTCCATAATAGCATGCTAACTTTCCAGGAATAGAAAGCCTGCATTTTCTATTAGCTTGGATTCCCCATCGATGATGTCACTGGTAGGCGGGTTTCTGAACTGTCCACAGGCCTCCTCTGAGACACAGAGAGAGTAGACAAAATTGGTGCCATAATATTATAATGTGCATGAGTGAGGACCAATTATATGAAGATAGGTTGAAAATGGGTGAAGTCGTCCTTTAAGCCCTATTTCATACAATCGTGTCATACGAAAACAGCCAAACTAATGACACAGTAGATCTGCAAGCTCACAAAGCATTGCGATGTGATGTTTAATCACAGGAAATATAGGAGAGGAAGGTTGAATTGTTTAAGGTTTTTCCACCTTAAATGACAGGCAAAATAGGAAAGGCAGGTGGAACATGGTTAGAGGCATACTTCAGGTTTAAACATACAAACGTACATTTTGACTTTGATACCGAGCGTCTCAACATTACAGTTAGTGAGAGAAGTCCCCAGGCTCAGCCAGCCACTATCTGCTCCCTCCCTACTGTATGTCAGGTAAAATGATGATAACACATTGAGTGAAACTCATATCTCACGTCTCTCCATATATTCTCCCTGCCGTGGGTGTAATTAACTGTCCAGAAGACGTTTTCACCAGAGCAGAACATTAACACTTGTCCGCTCGTCCAGGCCTAAATGGATAAGACATTGTTATTCTTTAGCTGTCCATTCAGACAAGGGAAATAAATATGCAGGCCTTCATCTGTCTTCACTCGTCTATATGTGACAACTGTCCTAATGGGTATGCCTGGAAATTGGACACTGGCTTATAGTTTCTTTATATTCAGCACGTTACTTTGAATAGGGTGCCGGTGTCAGCTGGTTCAAACCGCTTTGATCCGGTTGGCTGTAAGGAGGAGCACAGCCATGTTTTTTAAATCTTGATTTCCAGCCGCTGTTTAAACCAGTGGTGGAAGAAGTACAATCCCCAGCCGAGTACCAAAGACTATGAAAACGGTATACGAAGCGCCTCCCTGCTTGGCACTCAGCATCAGGAGTATGATTGGGGCTAAGGCTCCATGACATTATTCGCATCAGTCTCGCGTAGCCAGACTATCCCACAATCTCTGAACGCTACATTATATGGAGTCTGGAACTACGCCTCCCGAAATCCGAGGCAGGAAGCTGTCCTCCGTTCGTCATAATTTTATTATTAATATTTTGATTTATATTACTACAAATTTGCGCGACTGTAAAAACAGAACCGAAGCGGGGAGGTGGCGTCACATCCACTTTATCACGTCATCATTTTCAGAGCTTCCGTGCTCCAGACTGTATGATCGGAGGCAATTAAAAATTGTGAGACTATATCTGCATCATGTCCAGAGGCAGTGGTGTGTTCTACTGTGTTACGCTATATACGTAGTATGACGTGCAGATTTTTTTGAAAAAAAGCATAGCCCTCTACTAACCATTTAATCCATTGACCACGCGCGAGCGTAACCACGACCATGCGCATGTCGAGCATATCGTATGCCCTCGGAAAAAAAAAACCTAGAACGCAGCAGAGGGAAAACAGGAGATAGGCTTCCGACTTATGAGCCAACATGGCTGGAGAACCGCTTGTTCCCAAGGCAATACTTAAAACTTGTGACAATAATTGGAGTTGAAGTTGAAAAGCTATAATCGTCTCTTTAGGGCAGCCTACTGATCATTCCTACCTAAGTTTCATGGAAGTCATCATCCGTTCTCAAGTTATCTTGCTAACAGACAGACAGACAGGCAGACAGACAGACAGACAGATAGGTCCAATGACAACACATTGCCACGCATTGCTGGCGGGGGGGAGGGGGGGGGGGGTATTGTCAAGTAAGTGTGAACGGTTAATTTGAAATCTTGCAAAACAAATTTGGAATTGCTTGAATACCCGCCTTGCCTACAACACCCACAGACGTTTGAAAATCGTGCGGGGGGAATTGGTGTAATAATAGCCGGCGGGGGCGGAATTGCCTTTCATGCTGATAGATGTATAATTGCCAGCTCTAAATCTATCCTGTGACCCAAAAATCAATTTCCCCCAAATTATCTACGGGCGGGAATAGTATACGCGCCGCTGTGTTCAGGTCCAGACACACAAATCACAGAGAAATAGGGGGAGAACAGCATAAGCAATCTCAAAGTCTGAGATTTAGAGACAACAGGATTAACGCATACAAACCGGGAAAGCATCTCTGTCATTTTAGATTTGAGCTAAATAGCACATTGCAATTCAAGCATAGCAGCTATACAAGCTTGTAGTATCTGCTATGTTTTGGAAAACCTGGAAAATATGTGCAAATCTTTGAATATACATATGTATTTTTAAAGACAAAATATTTTACTCAAATCTTTGCTTCTGGGGGGTTCCCTAGAACAAAACGAGATGGGTCGGCGGACATATTCAATTTTGGGTGGTCCTTGACATGAAAAAAAGTCTTTTAGAAGACATTTTGTAGAATCGGCCTCAGGTCTTAATGGGTTAAGGCTATACGTGGGGCTGATCTACGGCCCGCCGTGCGTCTTTATCCTCCACCAAAAAAGCACACTGCTTCATCTGGGATGACCGGACGCCAGAGGATCCTTACTTCTCCATCACGTCTCCGCCTCATCCGTCTTGCAGGGCCGATGGGGGTGAAAAGATGTTTATTTACATCATACTGCTGCATGGGCTCTTTATTGTCTCGGCCTTTGGGACCGGAGACGTATGTTTTCGCTCCCGTCTGTCTGTCTGTCTGTCTGTCTGTCTGTCTGTCTGTCTGTCTGTCTGTCTGTCTGTCTGTCTGTCTGTCTGTCCTGTCCTTTTAGATCGATTGGCGTGAAACTTTGCACACAAGCCGGTGAACCAATAGGATCAGGCGCATTCTCTCCGCGCTGATTTTAAACCCGCCCCTCTATACACGAAAGCAGGAAGGCTAGTGCAGCCTAGCTCACTGGAAACACTCTGCTACTGAACACCACTAGGGTCTCAAAGTGTGGTCCATGGTTCCATGAGGGGGTTCTCACGGGCGTGTGACTTTGATATGTCTCACGGGTGTGTAACTCTGATTTGACAAATGGTTCCATTGGTACACTCTCAGAGTTATAGGGGTCGTTGAAATTAAAAAAGTTTGAGAACTACTGTACTGTGATACACTCAATGGAGTCTCACATAGTATAAATGGTAAGACCTGTGAAGGAAGTACGGAAGAGGCCCAGTTTCTTTCCAGTATGGCTGCTGTGCGTAGAGCCTGTTCCTTAAGCCTACTGACTAGGGCTGTGAATCGTCTGCTATCTCACAATTCGATTCGATTCCGATTCTTGGGGTCACGATTCCGTTTTTTTCAAACGATTAAAAAAACAAACGATTCTTGACTCAAAAACGTTGTTTTCAAAATCGATATTTTTTCCCGATTCAGCCCAGAACTTGCCACTTCTCAAAAAGTGTAATTATACAAAAATACTGGGGAAAAAAAGAAATATATTAAAACATAAAAACAAAAATAAAGAATGAATCCAAACTATGAATGGATTTTTTCCGACACCCCTAATACTGACCTTCTCCTCTGTGTCCAGGTGGGGACCTTCGGGATGGGCATCCTGCAGATGCGGTACCCCGTGTGGCCGCGCTACGGGAGCTACCTGGAGCCCGTGTCCGACTACAGGCACCTGACGGTGGCCACGCTGGAGGAGCGGCCCTTTGTCATCGTGGAGGCCGTGGACCCCCAGACCGGCACCTGTGTCAGCAACACGGTGCCCTGCCGCAGGCAGTCCAACAAGACAGAGACGTAAGTGTACCGCCAGTGGTGGGGAAAGTACTCAACTGTTTTACTTAAGTAAAAGTATCAATGGGGCAAGAATCAAATGGGGGCACGGTGGCGCAGTCGATAGCGCTGTCGCCTCACAGCTAGCGGGGGACGCTGTGGGCACTGGGGGCGTGTCCTCTCCTCTGCGTCATCAGTGCCCATACCCTAGGTGGGGTTGGCGAAAGGGCCTCTCTGTGTGGAGTTTGCATGTTCTCCCCGTGTCCCCTAGGGTAGGTACCCTCACAAAAACATGTAGTGATCCTGGTCTCTATACTGCCTCCCCCTGGTCAGCCGGGGAACCTGATGGAGGGGAAAATAATTGGTTGGAATAACGTGCTCCTTCCACGTGCTACGTCCTACCGGGGAAACTCCCCCCTGTCAGATGATAAGTTGCGGCTTGCTAGCTCCTCATGCATTGAAGGACGCATGAGAGCAGTTCAAAAAATAATAATATTAAGAAAAATAAATAAATAATAATAAATAAACAAAAGAAAGGGGAAATACTCTGTTGCAAGTAAAAGTCCGGAATTCAAAATATACTTGAGTAAAAGTACAAAAGTATTGACATCAAAATGTACTTAAAGTACCAAAAGTTGAAACTCATTATGCAGAATGTCCCATTTCACAAGTTTTTAAGTTTTAAGTTTTTAGTATACACTAAATATGCAAATCCTTTGAAAATAGCAGATCTAAAAGCTCACAATGCGTCGCATCGCGATAATCCTTGTCGTGTTATTTCAGTGAAGGTTGCGTTGAACTTCCTTTTTTAACATGACGTTCCAATCAATCAATCAATCAATCAATCAATCAATCAATCAATCAATCAATCAAAGGATACGCTTAAAGGGTAACACATACACACAATGCATACAGTACATCGGTAAAAGCTCAGTAGCAGCAAATATAGCAGTGTGTTTACATGAGAAGGAGTGGTGGTTGCGGGGGGCAGAGGATGCTACCAAGGTGGCCATGGCCAACGTGGCCCTTCAGTTCGGCCGTCTGCCTCTCAAAAAAGTATATTGTTTTTTCGTAAATGAACGCCCTACTTGATCATACTACAGCTTCACACAAAAGCATCAAAAGAAGCAAATCATTTTTTTATTTGAAAAAAAATGAAAGGCCTGATTTTGTTTAACCAAATGCTACCGCTATACCAGGCAGCTTCTGTTTTGGCTTATAATTCTTGAACCTTAAAGTTGTGCCAGCAAAAAAAATGCCATTCCAATATAGGACATGCCTGTGTCTAATTACAGTTTCTGCCATTTTTCATTTTCTTCACTTTTTTACTACTACGCCTACTTAGTCCAAGATTCACACAAATCGCTACACATTATCTTTGGAGATACTTTTTAAAGTCAAAAGTGCCATCCTGCAATTCCACCTACCCGAGTCCTCCCAATATCATGCATTGCGTGTTAACATAGCCCGCTCGATTGATTTTGCGTCCAACTTGAGAGTGCCATTAAGCATTGTAGTTAAGAAGCTCTTCCCATACCATTAGCAACGCCGTGATTTCTTACCACTCAACGCGGCGAGCTGCTCGTTAAGCGCAATTCGTACTCCGTCGTACGACGGTGTCGCAAGGCTAAAATAGCTTACCTACAAGCTCACAACGCGACGCGTCTGTGCCGCGTTGTGAGCTTGTAGGTCGTCTATTTTAGCCGCGCGACACCGGCACACAACAAAGCATAAATTAGCCATTAGGCCGCTCCGCCGTTGTACAATCTCACAGCGATCTTGCGCTGACCCAATAAAGGGAAAATATAAGCACCGCGTGGCGGGGTATCAATTAGGGTGTGTGGGCGATTAGGCCATACCATCAATCCTGACCACCTTAGAGACTGATATGGGTGTTCATTAGCGGAGGGGAAAGGGAAAAAGGAAACGCTGGCTATTATCCATTACTGACAATTGGTCTTAACGGGACGCGGGGACAGCAAAGGTGAAGTCCACATCCCTCCCTACAGTGCAATAGACCCCGCTAAAGAGGTTTATGCCTGCCGAGCAAATCATGTCATCGCTCTAAATAGGTTATAGAGTTCCCAATGTTCCTTGAGAGGGACGGAGGAGCGTCTTTGCAGGGGGGGTGGAACCGGATAAAGCCGGGTTTAAGTGGTTCAGCGAAGCCGTCTGCACGGCAGCTGTGAATGTGACACTCGGATGGATTGAGGGGGGGGGGGGGGGGGGGCGTTATGACAGCTTGTGGTTAACGGTCAGTCTCTGGGTGACTTGTCACATGCGAGGGGCCGTGGAGGAGGGCCCTTGTATTGAGAGGGACGCCGGACAGGGGACATGACGTTTCTTCGCCCTCTCAAGGCAGGCAGGCAGGCCAGAAGGGAAGGTGTTTGAGTTCCCTGCCATGGGCTCCACATTCCCCTCGTGAGGTCTAGAGGGGCCAATTGTGAAGAAAGAAAGAAGAATAAGTGTGTGTGTGTGTGTGTGTGTGTGTGTGTGTGTGTGTGTGTGTGTGTGTGTGTGTGTGTGTGTGTGTGTGTGTGTGTGTGTGTGTGTGTAAAATATATATATAACACACATGTGTTGTGAGCTTGTAGATCTCATATTTTCAGCTATTTTCAGACTTTTAAAAACATATCCATTTCACAATAGGGGGGCCGCAGCCAGAGGGCTATGGCTATTTAGGAGTCCTTTGCGTGGAAAAGCTCACACCCCTGCTGTCTATAAGCAGGAGGGCGGCTCCGGTATAGCCATCCGGTGTTGTGGGGTCCTCCGCTCCAGACCGATCCCTCACGTCCGCGCCCCCGAGACTCAACCTGCCTGGCCGACCATCTGTGCGGCTCGCCTGTTCCTCCTCGGAGAGGAACCAGGAAATATGGGCCGAACCATCCAGCCAAGCCCTGGCACCAAAACACTTAACACAGGTCTTATTAGTGGGGCAGGTCCTGTGGTGTAGGTCCAAGTCCAAGTACTCAACTCCAGTACTTGAGTCAAAGTATAGATACTCGTACTGGTTAATTATTACTCCGCTGCAAGTGAAAGTTGCTCTGTCAAATTTATACTTGAGTTAACCCATTCAATCCGGGAACGCATCTCTGTCTTTTTAGATTTATTTGGCTATTAGCGTGGCACCGAGTGCCACACTATGAGCTTGTAGATCTGCTATTTTTTGGAAAAATCTTGGAAAATTTGTGGAAATCTTTGAATATATATTTGTGAACATATTTTTGTTCTAGGGACCCCCAGAAGCAAATTTTTGAGTTACAAATGTTAAAGAGTAAAGAAAATCTACAAGCTTCGTCTTTGAAATGTAGTCAAGTGAAAGTCTCCAAAGATATACACATGAAGAAGTAAAGTACAGACTCTCAAAATAATTTGACTCAAGTTAATGTATACTTCGTTACTGTCCACCACTCGGCCGGTGTGGCTCAGGCGGTAGAGTGGCGAAGATTCACGGGTCGACCCCCCCGCCCCCCTCCCCGGGCTCCTCCTGGCTCCGTGTCAAAGTGTCCTTGAGCAAGACACCGAAGCCCTAACTGCTCCTGATGAGGGCGGTACCTTTGCGTGATTGCCTCCGCTGTCGGTGTGTGAAAGTGTGTGAATTGGGTCATCTCTGGAGACAGACTGTTGGCTCCACACAATTTGCAAAACGCTTCCATCTAACAGTCTGTTTAGTCTGGAAGCGCTGAAAATAAAGTGGACACCCTGCCTCCCTCCCTCCCACTTGCGTTTTGGCCTGTGCCTTCGCGTAAATAACTCCTACTGGAAACCAATCTAGCTGCTTAGCAGAAATGGAAATTCTAAAATATATTTTGAAATTTATTTTTGTTTCCGCCAAAGGCCTGAGACTATTTTCACACCTGTATGTCCGAGTGTGTGTGTGTGTGTGTGTGTGTGTGTGTGTGTGTGTGTGTGTGTGTGTGTGTGTGTGTGTGTGTGTGTGTGTGTGTGTGTGTGTGTGTGTGTGTGTGTGTGTGTGTGTGTGTGTGTGTGTGTGTGTGTGTGTGTGTGTGTGAGACCCATGATTTAACGCAGCCCACAAATACTCCAAAAATTATACATTTCACACACGTCCAAAAATAAATTACTTCTTTTACTTTACTTACTTTTTCTATAGAGGCCATCAGAATGATCTAAAATGGTGATACTTCATTTTGGTGCGGTAAAATAGCTGTTTATAAGGATATCATGAAGCCTTGTTCCAATAAAGAAATGTAAAGGGTACTTTTTTACCCATTTAAACTCTAAAACACAATGGAAGGGTTAAGGTGAAAAGTGTCCACCGCATAGTCCACATACGGTAACTGACACTGGAGTAATCCACAGGCAGGTCAAAGAGGAAGAGCACAAGTTCATTATACTACACTTTTAACAGGTCACTTTTTGGTCTGTAACTCTTGAACCATATACAATCAAAATATTTTCCCCCTGGTTTCCTTGGATCAAGACGCAAGGCCCCGGCCATTTGTGCCAGACTAGATTTTCCACTATTTTGCGTTTTCTTCTAAACACACATTGTGTTAACAACTCCGGCAACGTTTGTCCAACACTCACAGCACACATTGAAGGAATGTGATCAAGATGTATCAGTCAGATTTCTCATATTCCATTCCAATTCTCTACAACTGCCTGCCAAAGTCTACCAGCCCTGGAAGGCAACCCGTAGCGCACGTTAGCTAGTTGTGAAGATGACAGCTTCCTGGGCAGAAGTTTTGCGAGGCAGAATTACAGACTCTATGTAGCATTCCAAGATTGTGGGAGAGTTGTTAATGGGTGAATGTAAAACACATTGTAAAGCACTTTGGCTAAAGATGGTATAAAAATGCTGACCATTCACCATTTATTAAAAGCATGGCTTTTATAATTGAGTTCACCTGGGAGGCCGGTCATACATTATTGTCCATCGCTGTTGGGTAGAAACCTTGTATGTCCAAAACACTTTTCAAGAAACGGAAATAAGAACCTGTGTTCCCATGTTGTTACGTAGTCACAAGCTTGTGTTAATCCTTTTTCATTCATTCAATACGTATAAAATCCACAGACAGACTTAGCCACTCATGTAAAAAAACAAACAAAACATAAACAGAGAAAAAAGATCTACAAGTTGCAATTGCTACTTGTAGTCCTGAAATTTTCACTACTTTTGTGTGATACTGTCGTGGAAAAAACAAGTAGGGCATTGATTTAAGGGGGGAAAAAACAAAAACAAAAGTTGAAATATGGAGATACAAGGTTTCTGCCCGACAGCAACGGTATCTTATCTTTGTGTGGTGCTCTGTCCCTCAGAGCACATTGGCGCTGTGTGGATCCATTGGTATTGAGATTGATAGTGGGGTAATTCTCTGCTGAAAGGTGCTATCGACCCACCCGAATGATGTCATCCATCTATTAGCCACGCTCAATGGGAGCTAAATTATGAGTTGATGTGATTAAAAAGCAAGGGACTGCGTCACAGCGGTAGATGAGGTCCTGGGAGCCGGGCTGGCAGGAACTGCACCGCAGTGCCAGTATAGTACAATAAACCCTTTTCCACATGTCAGACATACAGTATGGGCATGACATAGCAGTGTAATGTTCCTTTTTTTCTCAGGTGTTACCAATGATACTAATTAAGGTTGTGTTGTTAGCCTTGGATCAAGACTAATTAGTAATCTTATCGATTTTGACGTTTGCATATCCACGATAGTCCTGGACTTTTGCCAGTAAATCCTGTAATTCTCCAAACATGTACAAATGCAAAATATAGGTGTTTACCCGGTTTCCCCAAATGTTATCTCGGCATTTGGAATCTTTGTTCACTGTATTAGTCTGTGCCTGAACGCCATTTCCCCCCCCCTCGTTTATGTCCTGTTTACATTGAGTGTAATACCGGTTTTCACCGGATGCGCCCCGTCACTACCGCCCATTGAGGAATACCGGGAACTTCTGACAAAACATAACATCACATGAATATAAAAAATGATGATTTTTTTTTGTTTTTTTGATAGCTGACTGGGCCAACCCAGGCACCTCATGGGTGCTCTGCCGCACACTTGTAAATGCACCCACACACGCTATTCCCCAAACAGCCATTCAGTGCAATAGGCAGCGCAGCTCTGGGGCTCTGGTTTTCACCGGATGCGCCCCGTCACTACCGCCCATTGAGGAATACCGGGAACTTCCGACAGAATCCGACACAGATGGGATTAAAACACATATCTATTGAAAAATAGGGACTAATACAGTGCACACTGGTTCCGAATGTCGAGTTAACATCCGGGGCTACAGGGTCCGCACTTTATACGATTTTTGTGTACATGTACTGTACAGAGAAGTACGGGCTTTCCGTACGGATGTCCAGTGACATTTGTGGGCGTGAAGCCCAATACTATCATAGATACGAAAGTAAAGTGTTTTTTGCAGTTTTCAGCAAGAGAAAAAAGAAAACATGTTTGTTTGTTTATTCACAAACATAATATCTAGTGTGAATAGACTCTACACTAGATGGAACAGAGCCTTAATTAGTACCATTGGTAACACCTGTGATGGAAGTAACATTACACTGCTATTTATGGCTAATAGACCAATTATTCGTGTACAAACATTGAGACACACCATTGCACACTCGCCTGCAGGTTGTGTGTAAGAGATTCCCAAGAGATTCCCCAACCCGAACACTATTATTATTAATATTAATATTAATATTTCCAGGTATATTTCCAGGACGTTTTCATAACATACGTATGTCATAAGTGTCCTGTTCTTCCAGAAATTAATAACGCTGCTCCAATGCGACGCCGCTGAAGTCATCTACCCGGAAATAAAGTTTTGGTTTTGGTGTCATGTCATGATGATTCGGTCTATAGGGGGACATGGTCAGAGGCTATGGCTATATTTGGTGGTTCAACCATGACATGGAAAGGCTGTGAACAACACCTGAGTTAGTGGACCGTGTGCTCCTTGAGAGCCGCGAGGACTCAGAGCAGTGGTGTAAAGTAACTAAGTACATTTACTCAAGTACTGTACTTTTTTACAAGTTTGAGGTATTTTTTACTTTACTGGAGTATTTCCAATTGTCTACTTCTACTCCACTACATCTCAGAGGCAAACATTGTACTTTTACTCCTCTACAATTAATTGAAAACTTTAGTTACTAGTTACTTTTCAGATATAACTTATGATATTATAAAACATACATTAACCACTTTAGCCCTATTTTATACCTAATCTATTTGAAAATAGCCGGTCTACAAGCTCACAACGTGTCGCATCGCGACACGTCGTGAGCTTGTAGATCTGCTATTTTCAAACATTTTAGTCCTTTTACTTTTGATACTTTAAGTACATTTTGATACCAATACTTTTGTACTTTTACATTTCCAGACTTTTACTTGTAACAGAGCACTTCTACATTGCGGTATTGATCATTTTACTTAAGTAAAACATTTGAGTACTTTTTCCACCACTGACTGAGTTTGAATCCGACCGGTGTTCCTGTCCCGCGGCTCTCTCCTCTCTCTCCTCTCCTCTCTACGCCCTTGGTTTCGTGTCCCTCTACATTCTCCCGTCTATATTTTGTTGTTATTAAACTTTGAGTTCCAGAGGCGTCTCAAGCCTCTCAAGGACTTGGCGTTTAGAGACGAGGACTATTTTTTTGCTTTTTCCTTGAGACAAGAGTACGGTACAGACATCACTAATAGCATTACGCACACTGAGACAATGCTCATGGGTTCTCTTCTGTTTTTTTTCCTAGATGTATTTTTGGCATTGCTATGCTTTGCTTCAGACCAGGTCAGCGTAGAGAGACAGCAAACCAAGGGCACAGAGAGAGAGAGAGAGAGAGAGAGAGAGACGTGCGAGACAACACAGGGGGCGTCGGATTCAAACCCGTATGGCCGTATCCTTGTGCTCAGCCGCGAGGAGCGATGGTGTAATGCAGGGGTCTTCAACCTTTTCAGGCCTAGGACCCCCTAGCTGAGAGAGAGAGAGATGAAGCAGGGACCCCCTCTATGTTGTATAACATTGTGTTTCAGATTAAACTTCTTATTTTCTACTTGGTCTGCTCTTTTTTTCCCTGTACACCTATACCGTAAGGCCAAAAATAGCAGATCTACAAGCTCGTAGATTTGCTATTTTTGGCTATAAAGTTCTCCTCAGAATAGCGATGCTAGGGTTCTAAAAAAAATCATATCACAAAGATTTGGCGGCCCCCCTGTAGTAACTCTGAGGACCACCTAGGGGTCCCGGACCCCCTGTTGAAGACCCCTGGTGTGATGAAAAACTTAACCAGGAAGTGGATTACTTTGCATTTAGAAATAATAGGCAAAACACTAAGACTATTAATAACATCACATGAATATAAAAAAATACGATTTTTTTTTTGTTTTTTTGATGGCTGACTGGGCCAACCCAGGCACCTCATGGGTGCTCTGCCGCACACTTGTAAATGCACCCACACACGCTATTCCCCAAACAGCCATTCAGTGCAATAGGCAGCACAGCTCTGGGGCCCTGGCAGCTGATGGATGCTGGGTACACCGTGTTTACACTGGGGCTCGTGTGGCAAAGAGAGAGAGTGGGGGGGGGGGGGGGGGGGGAATAAGGGGAGGGAAAACGGAGAGACAGAGAGAAACAGAGAAAGAGAGAGAGACAGAGACAGATAGACATGAAGACATAAAGAGAGACAGACACAGACACGCACACACATAAACACACACAGGTGCAGAAAACCTTGCGTGACCCAGTGATCTATCATCATTCAAAACATTCAGATAGTATAAGCTAAAAGGTCAATTTCAGCACCCTGGACAGTGGTCTCGTAGACCTGTGCATGTGTGTCTATGGCTGGCTGAGAGAGAGAGAGAGAGAGAGAGAGAGAGAGGAGAGAGAGAGAGAGAGAGAGAGAGAGAGAGAGA